>NW_024610070.1:600000-795133 GCF_016920785.2 Ixodes scapularis | reverse complement strand
ACAAGTAATTTGATTACTTGTAATGCGTACGGTACAAGTCTGATTGTGACGAATAAAAAATAAAGCTGAATTCGGAACCAAAAATAAATGTCTAATAAGGCGAACTTGTGCCATAAAACAAAGCCGGAACTATCGACGCTTTAGAAACGCGCCACATTAGATGGGCAGTTGCCGACCTTCTCTTGTCTTCCCGAGATGCCGAGCCATTGAAGCGGGTGTTGAAGACCCTCCACAAAGGCCTATGCTGACGGGGAGGACAGAGTAGCACCTAAAATGGCAAGAACCTGTCCTGCTGAGGTAATGATGGAGTGAAGCAAATATAGAACGGGAGAAATACAAGACGGATTGTCGGTAATGGCGGCGCCCATGCACAGCTGTCTGAAAGCGTCTATTGGCGACGTGAGGGATCGAAAGCGTTGGTGTGGTCGGCCCACCGCAATTGGCCGAATGCTGGCTATGACGTCAGGAAAGGATGTCTCAACGACGGAAGTAAGAGAAATGTAAGAACTTCAATTTTGACGGTGTCGGCAGTGTTGCTTTGAGAGCGCTATGATTTCAGGCTTCCACCATGCCCATTACAAACATCATGAAACTTGTTGTTCACAAGGTAATGACGTCACAAGGGGGAACCCTAAGAGGGCGCCACCGAAACATCTCGCCGCTAATAGCGCGCATCCTGCGTCGGTAATGTAATGCTGCATTCACGCTGGCGTCGGAGCTGTAGCCGCGCCTCTCGTTTTAACAATCAAACGTGCATGATTTTGCATCGAACCTTTAAACAGCCGCATTCGCAACTGCCTCGAAAATGCGGTTTAACCGAAAGTGTCAAGAAGCCATAAAAGCGACTAACCCGAAGCAGTCAGTTACAGCTGCATTTATACATACGGTGAGTTCAGAAGTCTTCCAAACCAGAACACACGTTGACAGCCAACGTTTACAGATCTGTCTCTTGACAAGATCTATGAAAGAACGTCGCTCGAAAAGGGTCCGGGCGGCTAGCACTCCTAGCGCCACCGCTCCCGTGGGAGCGGTGGCGCTAGGAGCGCTACCGCAAACTTTTTTGCGAACTTTATCTTCACAATAAAAGGCGTAGCAAATTGCTGGACAATTATGCTACACGTGAAGCGTGGGGTTTCAGTCTGGTTCCTCTGGGATTGACGTCTACGTTCTCGGCGCTCTTCAATGGTTAAAATAGCGACTGCCTTGAAATAATGCTAAAAAGGTTCCTAAAATAAAAAAAACAAAACGAGTTATAGGTGCATTTTAGAGTATTTCTATATAGTCAATCTGTATATCACGTTTGTTTTCCCAGAACATATAGCTAAACGCGAGAAAACACGAAAAAGCCTTTCGGCCGCAAGCGTGTGTCGCTCGTGCGTGCAGCGCGTCCAAGTGCGAGTTTTCGTTTTCATAAAAGCGTTTGAGGGCGCGTTCATTGCTGTGCTTGTGTTGTTATGGACGCGCACTTTCTGGCTGGCCGCAATACCGCACGAGCGCTGGCTGGACAGTGGTATATTGCACGTGTGGACTGTGACTTTCGTAAAAAGTGGGAACGTCTAAATTCTCCCGCACCGGCACCAGTCGTGACGTCCTTTTTTACGTTTTTGAAAACAGCAAAAGTGAGCGTGCATAGCTTTGACAGGGGCTGGAGACGCGCGACAGCAGGGATTCCGAAAACTCCTAATATGACGTCACGCTCCGAGAAGTACGGGCTTCAGCGGTACTTAGGAAATTATATTAAGCAGCATCCGTTCACTAAATTAAAGAAAAAAGAAACCTCTCTATTAGTGATTATGCCGGCCAAATGAAGACGATATAAGTGTTTTTACTCAAATACAGACCCGCTTCAGCTTCCCTTTAACGCGTGGAATGTACACTCGATAGCAATTCCCGGAATGGAGATACTGGCGCTAACCCAGCTATTAAAGCTCTGGCGTTCTACCACAACCTGAACCAGTGAATCATCGACCACCTAGAGGGTGTGACGTCACTACCTGGCTCAATCAATCGGCGGCTCTACTTTTCGGCTTGCGAGACAAAGCACGTTTCACTCGAAGAACCGCAATCGAATCACTTAATACCGGTTCCGTCGCTTCTGTCCACAGGGCGGGCCGGCAGCATATAACGGGTGCCACCGAGTGGACATGTCACAAAAGAGGTGCCAGGCGTTCTAGGAACCTTGTCAACTGACTCTAATGTAGTATAACGTTGGGGACGTCGAGCTGAAACTTTCCGGAAGAGTATACACAATCACAAAAGAAAGCCCCGGTTCGAACGGGACCCAAGAGCCACTAAATGAGCTACTCTTAGAGTAGCGGCACTCCGTTCCCCGATCTGCGAGTGGGTTCCGCCATCTTTGTGCTTGGTGCAGAGCAGAGGAAACTGTCGATCGTCACAATATAAAAATGCGACTTCCTGGACTTTAGGTCCAGTGTTAGGAAGCTCAGGTGAGATTGTTTTGCTCTGTTTGTGAACTGTCTTATTATTTCTGAAGGACGGAAAAGCGTTTACTGCGATTTCAGATAAAGGTTCAGATAACGCTGGCAACCATGATTTTAAGCACCATGATGGCTGAAGTGTAGTCATATTCTGAAGCGTAGCTTATTTAGGTTGCGGGATCCGAAGCCCGTTGTTACGCGTGGCAACCGCGTGCGTTGCCGATTCTGCCACGGGTGCGGTAATTAGGATAATTGCTCTCGGGCAGGGGTCGCCAGCGCGTCCGCAAGACGCAGCCATGTTATACTGGATGAGCCATTCATGCCATGCGACCATAAAAGCGGCGCTGAAACGTCTGATTATTCACCAGCCACGTTCGAATACATACGTCTGTCCATGCTCGCTAACGGAGCATCTACCAAGTTTATTAAATAAAAAGAAATATAATTAAGCAGTTTGAGGCTTCCGCGTCCCATAAAAAGATCCTTTCAGCTGCAATAGAGAGTGTGAAGGCCGGTCCAGACACTTGCGTTTGAGTGCGTTTGACTGCGTGGCAGCAAGAACCGAAAGCGAGTCACCGGCACATCCGTGCTTCGTATGAAGCGTGGAATCCAATTCAAGCAATCATCTTGGCACGCGATATAAGCAGCAGGGATCTCCTGGTTTCTCGCGGCCGCAACGCAGTCAAACGCAGTAAAACGCAACTGTCTGAACCAGGCTTGAGTAGATTGCATTCTGCGGAAGCGGGCCCAGCGTGCGCGTGCACAATCCATGCTTCAAAGTGACGCCGCGAGCTCTCGCTAGCAAAGCAACGCTCCAGTCTACGGTCCATTAAAAGGCCCTAGTATCTGCATCGCTTTTTTATAGTCTCTGTGAGCAAGTAGATTTCACTTTACGTGATAGCAAAGCCGGAAGCTACAACCAAAATAATGTTCCCCCGAACGATGCTCACACTGCACTTGCGCGCGTGCTTGGCAGGTTTCTTTTTCATTGTTCGTGTGTATGGCACGTGACTTGCTCGCTTTGCGAAGCGACGTACATGCGCGTGCTGTGCTGAGGAGATCACGCGCAGCGCTGAGGACTCGTCAATATTGAAATGGTGTATAGGAAGTATTCACTGGCGGCCATAGCTGTGTGCGCAACTGCTGAGCGCGTGCTGATGTCGAGCTTCCACAGTTCTTTTGTAACGTGCATTTCGCACCCTCAAGATTGCCGCTCTTAGCAGCCTATCAATGTGGGCTTGTTTTGAGTATGCGCTCTAGACTGCACCTACAAATATGGCGCCCAGTGAATACTTCTTATAGCCTTTACTATGCTGGCACTTATAATGCAATTTAGCAAAGAAAACTGTATTGGGGAACGACGCATGTTCGAAATGCGACCTACAAATATTATATTTTGCCCACCCCGAGCGCTGCACGAAACTTGAGAGCGACGGGCCTATATCACTCTCAGGGGACCGAAGCTCGATAACGCAGCCACCTTCAATCGGTGCACACCGATGAAGTGCCTTCACTTTCCTATAAGACACGGGATTGCTCTAACCGTGAGCCGCGCTCGCACAAGCCACTGTCCGGGTCACACGCTCCAAGTAGGTATTTAAGACTGGTGGAGAAATGTACTTACCCCCATGAAGTGATGCATGACGGGGACTACACATTTTAATTATGGTATTTAACAATGCGAGGAACATAAATGAAACATTATTTACCGCGTGTTCGTTATCTGTAACGACCAGTCTATTTCTGAGGAACACAACTTCTCGATGACAGGCACACCTTCAGCTTCATAAGTTCTTCCGTATCCAAAGAGTGACTTCTATCCCTCCCTCTCCCTCCCCCCCCCCCCCAAAAAAAAAAAAACGATCAAACAAACAAACAACATTTTAGCAAATTGAATTTATATCGTAGTTCCAAATTGTGTTTGGTCTCGGTTTAGACGGCGAGAAGTTAGTTATCCTCCAATGGGCGTCTGATGCGTGCCGGTACGATGCTCATCCAGAATGAGGCAGTGAGGAGTTGGGATTTAACCTTTTAGTTTTGGAGCGATACCACCTCCTAGGACATACCGTCACAATATTTCGTGCGCACGAGATCAGTATAACAGCTAATTCAATATTAAAGCAAACGATTCTTATTCGAGGCATATAATTCGGGAGAATAACATTTTGCTGCACCCGCGTCCGTTCGCCTTTGTCCTTTTCTCGGGCGATTCATACCCAGGTGACTTAGATGGTCCCCCGCTAACCTATCCTGCGACGGACAAGAAGGTAATAGGCCGTGCATTGGGCCCGTCTATCAATCTCTAAAGACGGATACGAGCGAAGCGTCCCCTATGAATCGCTCCATCTTCGTATACGGGCGCAACTTGTCAAGCGCATTAGAGACAGGGCAGGTGCGCGCCTCCAGGAATGCCACAATTAACAATGTCCTCCTCGCGCTAACTCTGGCAAATTGGCCGAAAAGTTATTAAACTCCGAATCAATCAATCTTTGGACACTGAAGGAACAGGCCGACCGACCGTCCATTCTTCCTTTATGCGCCGCTACGGGTACATCTATACACCCTCCTCAGGTTTGAGCTGCGGAGGACGACGAGACGGTAACTGAACAAAATTGCAATGAAAGGAAAGAGGGGTTGGCCTGGGAAATCAAGCGGTGGAGTTTCGTGGAGCTGTGATGCGCGCAGACAAGTCCGAGGCTGCAGCTGCCCTCGGAAATTAGACAACGGACCCTATTGCCGGGGAATAGGAGGCGCCTCGCGCCGGCACGCAGAGAAGGAAATGAAGAGGACCGGAGCTGGCAAATCTGCGTCCTCGCGAAATTCCTCCACAAACGGGACAACGCATCGAAATATCTCGTTACCAGCAGACGGCGCAACAAATTACAGAGCGATTCCTGCCCAAATTACAAGGTGGCCCGGCCTCCCTCGGATTGGGCCGCGTATTTCCCCGTGACGAGTCGCGACACTGAAAACACATTTTATGCCCCCCCCCCCCCCCCCCCCCCTTTTCCCCCCTTTGCTCTTTTTTTTTTTTTTTGAAGAGAGACGACGCAACTGTGGTCTTCTCCTCGCGTACGCCCTGGGAGCCCGTTTTCGTTTCTTCGTTTTCGTCGTCCCCGTCCTTACTTGACCTCGGTTGTCAGGATAGAAACGTATTTCGGAGAGTGTCGAACATGACACCTGGATCCCGTGTCTTCCACGTTGGAGCGTATCGTGTGATGGCCGCCTGTCAGGCCGTCCCCTCTGTCTAACCACAGCCTCGAAGCGAGTCGGAGGTCGGAGTTGAAGTTTCCAGGGTGCTAAACACGGCGCTCCCGCCTCCAATGACGGGTTACGCGGCGACCGACGCGCCTTCCGTGTAATTAACGGGCCAGTTTTCGGGGGCCGAGGATACAGCCTCGTTACTTCGGATATATTCAGTGACAAGAATGGGCTGTGAAGAAAGAGAAGAGCGGAGGGACCTCGTGTGTGTCGCCGCTGCTCCTCGCTGTTACGACCGCGGAGCAATTCGTGGTTCGAAGGCGACAAATAAGGAAAGAGCGCGACACCGCAACGAAAGCAGGTGTTTGTTCGGGAAGACTTCGCCCGGGCAGCTGCTCGGACTAAGAAAATTGGTCGAGCGTCCGGAGAGCTGACTGCGGCAACGCGGTGCGCGTTTTCGAGGATTTCGGGCAGGCCTCCATGGTTAGGGTGTCAGTGGACAACGCGCAATCCTCAAAGTGTGACAGCTACGGTGTCCATTGGTGATGGAACGGGAAGAAAAACAAAGAAGAAAAATGCGAGCTGTAATTTGCTCAAGCCGAAGTGGGAGGCGACCGAACCCTGACCCCCTTATGTCCAGATTGCAGGAATTGTCTGTCGTGGGATGATTACTGCATTCACCTCATCTGCCCATCTACCTTTATGTCTACTAGAGCTTGCCTCGATTGATTTTATTTTATGTTTTGAGCATTCTGTTCGACCGTTTCAAAGTTCTAAGTGTGAGGTTTAGGGAAACAGCGAGCAACGCGGATGTAAATTCGTCGGTTCACTTCGCCACTCCCGCGCCAACTAAGCCCCTCTCGTCTAGTTCAGCCTATACTTTGACTGTAACCCTACAGCGAATAAGAAAAGTAGAGTCAGTATAATACAACAATTAAGACGCTGAAGATATATCGTAGAATTTGCATCTTGTGTTGGAGTGGCGTTTACTGTAAACATTCATGCGGCTCCTAAAAGGGACCTAACGTTTTCCTCTCCCAGATCTCCACCAAGCAAGGCCCAAAACATTACATGTCACCTTTTTCACGAACACTTTTGAAAAGACGAAATTCTTGCGTAGTCGCCTTATAGTCCGCAGAGCGTAAACAATACAGGTATAATCATTGGACTATGATCCGAAAAACACGGTACTTCCCAAATATCACGAGGCTTTAGAGCCTGCCTCAGACAGCGTACCACCGTTGGGATTGATGAAAGTAGGTGTAAAACATTTTCTGAAGGCTATAAACGAGAGTTTTGGCCTCCTGTATGTCCTTGAGTTTTCGCGAAGAAATATACATATTTTAGTTTCTAAAGGAAATGGTCAGAGACACCTGTGGAGGCAGATGGAATGGTTACCAAGAGCATCGTTCGACTAGCATGGTCAGGACCTGGCCAACAGAAACCTTTCGGCGAGGACGAAAAGCGAAGAGGGAGTTTGGTCAGCCTGGTTTCAGGTGTGTTGTTGGAAGATATGTTTCGTAAGGTATATCTCCCAAAGCTGCGTTCACACTGCTCATACAAGGACTGTCTGCAAACCTTGTCTGGAGAGTTTCCTGTATGGCGGTAAAATTAGTCATAGAAAGACTGTCCGCAGACATGGTCGAAGCTTCGAACATGCTTCAGGCGCATGG
Source organism: Ixodes scapularis (assembly GCF_016920785.2). Lineage (NCBI taxonomy): Eukaryota > Metazoa > Arthropoda > Arachnida > Ixodida > Ixodidae > Ixodes > Ixodes scapularis. The sequence goes on along the minus strand of NW_024610070.1, from coordinate 787,821 downwards.
AATTCATTATGTCTACAGCGAATCCCGTTCCTTTTGTATAATATAAGAGCAGTGCGATTGCGGGTTAAGCATCCAAGGGGATAGAGATAAGTAGATGGTGCTTCAAGCCCATTTTGCGCTGAATCGGACGATGTGACGTCAAATAGACGTTACCTGCTGGATCAGGCGAAGACAATGGGACCCCGGTGGCGCATGCCGGATCTACTCATTAAATACATTAGAGTTTAGTTCCCGATAGGGTTGTGTCTCTTCCAAACTGTCAAGTTTCATTAACTCCACTCGGCTTATCTCTATACGCCTTTTCCACAAGGGCGCAGCCAAATTGAATGTCGTCACTTCAGGTGTGCGGTAAAATTTCGTGCTGATCCCTCCACGCCGCTGGAAAGTGTTTACGAAAAATGCCTTGTACACATTATTGTTTTGTCTCACCTATATTTTCTCACATATTCCTAATTGAAATGTCCTATTACGACGAAAGCCTCCTCATATATATATATATATATATATATATATATATATATATATATATATATATATATATATATATATATATGAGGAGGCTACACGCACCCTGAAACATCTTCAGTCAGGATACAAGCAATGAATCAGAGTTTACTGGGAGAAATGAACCTCATGCGCTGTCACCTTTAAAAAAAAGTAGTTAGTCTTGTTTTTCCTAAATCAAAGAGGGAAGATTCTTCGAATAACAGCAGCAATGAGCAGACGTCAGTGCCGCTACCGCTTGCAACGAACGCGGCAGCGATGGTGCTCCGCTTGAGATTTCTCACGTCCGCCGAAGACCGCTTTCATCCGATCCCGAACGTCCATCCACTGACGAGATAATCGCCGCTCGTTGTTCCCATAGCAGAGTGGAAGTTGCTCGCGGGAGACGCCTTCCCCGCTGCCGCTCTTCCTCGTTAAACGTGTGTTCGGGTCGTGCCCATGCACGTCCGTGTGCCTGTGTGTGCTCGCGTGCGAAGCGCCGGACTGCATCGCTCGCTCGCGTTTCATCTCGTCACACGAGGGCCGGTGTCATGTCGAGGCGTGTAATAGCAGGCGCGCCGTAATAAGGTTGACACCCCCCGTTGCCCGGCGCCCCGTGAAACAAAGGCCAGCAGCGGCGCAAAAAAACCAGTCTCTCTCTCTCTCTCCCACACGCGTCTGCTCGGAACAAACAAAGCTAGAGCAGAACGAGCAGAGCGTATTCGTCGTGTTTGATACGCTCCGTTGTGCCTCGCGATGGACCGCAGACGACCAACCATTCGGCCCAGTGCGGCGCTCTGCGGTACAGGCCTACGCCGGTGAGACACCTCCCGCAGGTCACGTGACCCTCACTCGGCAGCGGATTGGCTGAGATTGGCTCATAGCGGCCTCTAGGGTCCATCTTAAGGTGAAACCTACTATAGTTGTTTTCGGGCCGCGTACAATGGCTGGGAGAGCGCTCCAGTTCGGCTAATTTTTGCGTCCCTCGCCGGCCCGCCTGCTGCTTCCCGAAGGTTTCGGTTCGGTTGTCAGAGCTGCCTCTTTTTCCGGTGCCTGCTCGCTCGCTGCTGCTGCCGGAGGGCTTCAGGCAACGCAAACAAACTCCGTATTGTTGCTTGCCACGAGTCTGCCTGCTCAAACAATGCTTGTTTGTAAGCGGTAGAACAAACCCGGCAGCTTCACAAAACAGAACACAAGGAAATTAATAAGCTAAATGGCGACGTCCGTTTTACCCCCCCCCCCCCCCCCCCCCCGCCTCTTTTCTATCGTTGTGCGCAGCCCAAGGGCTGGCGACGCTTATTTTACGTTTCGTTGGTGCTCCTTAGTTTCACGTTTCATTTACTTATTTTATATATGCAACTGGGTACGTTAAATGGACCCGGAAAAACGGTACTAGAGAAGCAGTAAACGGAGACGCTTGGGGTCTTATGTACTTTAATAGGGATAAAAGAACCTATAACGAAATGTGCGGAATTTTCCGATTAAGGCGGAGAAAAGGGAGTCGTGTTTTTTGTGTTTCGTGACAGATGTTCCTCTCGATGGCTCTAACAGCCGAATATTGGCACAGTTCAAAAGCAATAAAACAGGAGTGATCATTAGTGACTGATTACTTGTCGTCTGACATCTTTAATGTGCTCCCCCAGCGGTGATCGCACGAACGCAGGCTCATACGATGCTCATCTAAGACCGTCGACACCAGCATTCTTTGTACACTTTTCAATTGGCTACGGTGAACTGTCATACTGGGAAATCGATTCTCTTCAGACGTGCAATCCGCATTCTGCGCTTTTGCATTGTTGGGAACCAGCGTGTTTCAAGCGACCACGTTGATAGACGCCACTACCTTATGGTCACAAGGACACCCTAAACCGGAGTTACGTTTAAGTATGGTGAGCAGTTGCTGCCAACTAATCCGTAGATACACCAACATCTTTAAATGCAGTTAACACTTCACTGCAGTTAAGGGTTCTCTTGTACCTAGAGTACTATAACTCTGCTAAAGTGAACACCCTTTGGCGAGAACTTTCCGATAGCACAAGCATTGTTCGGTTTCCAGTTGCAAAGCTGAGGGCGTCTAATAGAAGTCCCTTTGATTACCCATTTAATAGCGAACCAGCATAGTCGACGAACAATTTAGGTTCGTAGGCGGTTATGGCAGGCACGTAGCCAGAATCTTGATTCGGGGGGGGGGGGGGGGGGGGGAGTGGGGGCCCCCATGACAAAATACTATATGAGGGGGAGGGGGAGATGAGGCCCCAGCAAAATGGAAGATTTCGGGGTGGGTCCCGGGTCCCATGGGTACCCCCCTGGATACGGGCCTTCGCTATGGATTTCCACGTCTATGCAACTGGCGACTCGGTACTCAACAACAAAATTATTTCTAGAACTGTCAGTGGTCGGGACCTCATTAAAGAGGGTCGAATGTGATGTTGCGTGATGATCGAACGCAAAAATAGCGTTAGAGAGTGTTTTCTTTGGTAGCTTCCCCAGGAAGTAATCCACCAGCGATTTATGCGACCGACAGAGGGTTACGGGGCGACAAACAGCCTCTTGCTGTGGTTCCCAGTCCGGTTACTTCATTTAGGTCCCTCGGCCCAGAGAGGGAACACCTGCCGCCCGCTAGAGCCTCTACAGCAAAATACAGACGTCAGCTGGACAAAGTAAGAAACAAAAAATAAAACGGGGGGCTTTGGAAAGAAAGAGAACGAAACTCGCGAAACAAACAGACAGAGGAGACAGGGCATGCGTCGAGCCGCGCCCACGGAGTCGCTTCATCAGACGCCCGTTTTGCTTCGTCTGTAGCGCGCCGCCATCGCGAATTACGGGAGTGTTCGCCACGGGGGAACACACGCAAACGAAGCGGCTCCGGAGGGGGGAAACACAATCATCCCAAGTCCAAAGGGTTGCGGAGAGTCGCACCGGGGGCCATCTGGCCGGCGGAGTCCAGTGCCCGCCCAAACGGACATCACGTGGGCGGCCGCTTTTAATGAACGGCCAGGGTCGCCCAGGGTCAAGCCAGGGATGAGGCAGCGCGAGTTTGGGACTTTTCTGCGTAAAGGGGGCTCCGGCTGCTGCGTGACTATTGAGCGGGGGCTCTGCATGAGTACGTCCATTCGTGTCCGGAGGACTGCGCGATCGTGCATGCATGGTGGATGGCGGCAGTGGTTACCAACTGTTATGGCAACTTTATTGTTACGTTAGGCTAGGTTACGGCGCGGAACGACATCGATGATTATTTCGGTTAGTCTTAATGAGGTTCCGATACCGGCTAACCGGATTAAATTGTTACGTTCAAGAGATGACTGTAAGCCAGTTAAGCACGTGTACTTTTTATATGTGTTCTCTAAAGAGAGGCGAATTATCGCAAAGAGAGCTCTTTAAAACAAGCTTTAATGAAAGGACGAAACTAATATTCGCCACGCTAGACGTTTCAAATATTCGATTTCGTGTACCTATAAAAGTTAATTCAGCGAAGCGGTAGATTCTGTCGATGATACTGGCGTAGCCGTGCCAGTCAGTTTGTCGAACGACGTTTCATCGACAGATTGTTTTGTCGACACTACGATGTTTCGTCGACAGTATTCATTTCATTGAAAGTTTTCTGCGATCGTTTTATCGACACACCCTGAGACGTTTCGCCGAAAGCGTCCTTCCGCACACATCGCCTCGGTCACCGCCATCCGGATGGTGTCCTAGCTTGCCAACCGCTTGACGGTTCTGATGAGGCTTGGCGCAATCTGAGGACTAGGATTACAATAAATTTTCCACGAGCGAAGCGAAGCAAAGCGTGTGGCGATGCGCCTAGCGCTTTTAGTGTGCAAACCGAAAGGCCTAAGATAAGGGCTCGCCAATTTGTTTTTGTACCATCGGAGCTAGTTCCGGTAAGCTTCCAATGAACAAAATAAACCCAGAAATGAAAATCAATCCACCTAGCAAAATGATACGTTGTCGACGAAACGTTCCATGAGCATGTGTCCACGAAACTAGTTTCCACGAAGTGTCAAAGCGTGTACGAAATATGTGTTGATGAAAAGTATTCAACGAAACGTACTTCCACGAAACGGGCTTCGACGAAACAGTAAAGACCCCAGAGTGGAGCCTCAAGCATTTCGTTCTCGTTACCGCAGGTCTGGTTCCAGAACCGGCGGGCCAAGTGGCGCAAGCAAGAGAAGGCTGCGGGCAACGCCCTCCAGTCCCAGGGCTACAACCCGTACTCCACGGCCCAGTCCCTTAGCTCGTCCACCCCAACCATGGCCGGCGCCCACCCGCCACCCTCGGTGGCGGCAGCAGCCGCAGCGGCCGCCTTCGGCTCCCTGTACGGCCGAAAGCCTCCGTCGGCTGAGGCATCCCTGCTCAACCATGCCCGCCTCTCGCCGTACCTCGGCGCCACTGGCATGCCATTGCTGACGCCCGGCCACGCCTTCTTCCCCATGAGCCCGTTCGGGCCCTTTCTGCCGCCGTCGCTGCCACTCTACCAGACGCCTGCGCCTTTCCAGAACTGGCTGGCCACCCTGTCGGCCCACAACCGACAAAGGACGGACGTCGTGCCGCCGTCCGAGGTTCCGGTGCCACCAACGCCGGTGCTGCCACCCTCTCCACCGTCCCTGGTGCATCACCAGAGAGTGCCTCCTCCTCCACCGATAGTGCCGCCGCCACCCGCGCCAGCCATGGTGTCCGTCCCCCCGCCGCTACCGGCCACGGCCGCCCAGAGACCGGTCTTGAGCAGCAGTCCGGCGAGGTCGTCGTCAAGTGTGTCGCCCGGCATGAACACGACGGGAAGCTTGTCGCCGTCGGCGTCGCCTCCCAGCGGAGATCGGAGGAGCTCGAGCATCGCTGCGCTTCGACTGAAGGCGAGGGAACATGAGATTCAGTTGGAGATCATGCGCAAGGCCAATGGCGAGATTGCCAGCTAGCCCCTGCAGGAAGAGAATCTCGTGGTACTGCCGTGTTTTTGGGAACATTCCTAGTTTTCCTTAAGCACGCATCGTGGATTGTTCTAATTTGGTCTCCTTTGTGGAAAAGACCTGTAAAAAAGATCCGAGTTCTCCAAAGACGTTTGCTGCATCCGCAGAGTTTCTGCGTCAACGACAGATCCCAGCGTTTGAACGTCAGGAACGAAAAAAAAAAAAAAAACTATTTTACTGAACTTTTACCGTGGTCCAACAATGAACTCTTCAATAATGGTGTTTTTTTTTTCTTTTTTTTCTTAAGCATGCCTTACTTGGTGAAAGCCTTCGGACTTGAACTACATTTCTGCGAAGAATTGTCGTGCTTTTTTCCCTCATATACCAGGATGCTTCGGAGTGCTCATGTACTATCTATGTAGACGTGGTGCCTTTCTTGCAAAGTGAGGAATGTCGTTATTTATTATGTCTTCTCTATTTTATTACGCACGTGCCTTAAAATTGGGACAGACTTCGAGAGTTGTGCCTATGTACGTTACGCCGGGGGTCGAGCCAAAAATGTTGACGTCCAACTATCGCGGATGTACTTCATTTGAAGGAAACCTTCCACCACGCACCATAAATACAAGCCCGGTCACGGAAGCTTTTATGCAGCAACCTAAAAGAAAAATTTCTCAGCATGTCGAGATGTCAGTGTGGTAAATACTTGAAAGGAAGCCTGGTTTCTAAAACATGGCAAGACCACAAACTGCACCATGACAAATGATCACGACAGCAATCTTCGTCGGTAAACCTAACACAAGGCCAAGTGCACGTTGAACACCGGTGGACTACTGTGCGGACAGTGTACCAGACATGACTCCTTGCCTTCCTTCCATCTTGACGTGGACCATCCGTAAAGGCTACAAGCGCGAGCTTTTGCGCTTTATCGTGACTCAGCCGCACGAGTGCTCGTGCAGCGTGATCACCAGTTAAATCTACCCGCTCGCCATTGTTGCCTTTGCGGTCATTTTGTATTGAGGCAATACGATATATACAAGCTTTCATTAAAAGGATTGTCCGGTGAAATGTTGTCTGTCAGAAAACAATTAAAATATATTGTCGTAGCTTTTAAATATATAATCCGCACAACGTTAGAATTTTTCGTTCTCCGAGGTACAAGTACTTCAATTTTAAACACAGCCCAACTGCTCAAGTTGCATCATCAAAACACACAGCATTTTCTTCGGCAACAGCGGAAGCTTTGACATAACTCAGCTCTTGACTGCGGTCTCAGTAAAATAACTTCGTTTTTAAAAAGACAAAATTTACGGTTTTGAGTGAAGCTAAATTCTTCAACAATTAACTTTGTACGCACCATAACCTATGTTGACAAAAAAAAAAAACAAAAAAAAAAACGGGAATAAATCAACGCCCACGACCCGACGTTACTATGCCTGATGTGACGCCACGGCACGACCGGCCATGCCCACTTGCCGAATTCGGCGTGAAGTTTTGTATTCATGTTCATCATTGATTTAATGAATATAGGGGCATCCTTTTAATGAAGTAAATACCACATCTGACTGTATTCAGGTCCTCTCTACGTGACCATGCGCAAAAACTTTGTAACTTCCGGATGTCACCGGATAATCTCTTTAAAAAACAAAACAGAAACAGAAACAAAACAGTCCACGTAGCACGTGATCCTACAAAACAAACCCTTGCATCGTTCTTTTTTTTTATGTTTATAGCTGGAAAGAATAAGATGCTGCCATGTTTAGAGGAGAAGTCGAGTCCCCCTGGCGGGGTCCATGACAGACACTTTTCTAAAGGGTGCGCCATCTAGTAACTGCTGCGCCAATCATCCCCGTCCGCCATTGTGTGGGCACGCGCCCTGAGCACGTATTGGACACGAGAGTGTCGTCTGCGTTCGGCGCGGACTCGGATTCAATCGCATGTTTTGTGCCCAAGAAATGGCCGCCGCCAGTGTTGCTGACGAAGACAAAAATCTTCAGGGACGTCTCAAGACAGAGCCATCCACACATGCGTTTGTAAGTCTGTGATGAAACATAGGTCGAGTACAAAGTGGTCCTTAACTGCTGGCGTGTCTTACTCAGATATTTTTGCATACAAGCTTCTCTTTACAAAAGTGAAAACGCCCCTTCCATACTAAAAAAAAAGAAAGAACGCCAGTGCCTCATAGCCTGTCAGGTGAATACCGAAAAAAGGAAACGGAATCACTTTGATGCCTTTTTGTCTCGATGTAAAGACGTTCTTTGTCACATGAAGTGCTGACGGCTCATTACGAAGCAAAGCAATAAAGAATTTCGGGCGTCACAATGGCTTCATAGTATTGGTCAATTAACGCTGCTTGTTCGAGCTATGCCACCCAAGCATAAATGAACCTAAGATGGTAAAAAGGCTGAGGTATCGTCACTCAGCAATAACGCGTGTTTTTTAATGCGTTGGAATAAAATCACTCTAAATTAATTACTTCCGTATTAGTTTTGGGCAAAATAACTCAACGCTGAATCTAACAGAATCCTCAAGTGCCTGTTAACGTCCGGAGCACTCAGTATTAGGCGAAGTTGTAGCTTACATGTAGTGTCAAGACAACGCGCGCAGTGAAATTAATTGAGCAGGCTTTGTTTTTGAGCTTCCTACGACATACGAACGAGCACAAATTCGTTTTCAAGCTTGGACTCGGTATGCAATCTTATATGGAGCCCGAAAAAACATTAAAACGATAGTAACTCCATTAGTTTGTTTAAAGTTTGCAGTTGAGATAGGAAGACGCGTATAAGCCGATTAAACAAGACAAAAAGACATTCACGGGAAAAAACAAGTCGCACAAGAGATCCGGAAGAGGCGCCTCGCCACCAAGAGTCTGGATGTTGTTGTCATGGCGTGGCAGTCGCAGGTAGCATGTATATTCTGTGTCAGTACATTTATAGAGTAAAGCTTAATTGGAAACGTCATTGAATCACAAAAATCTTGACTTATACTCCTTAACTTCTGTAGTTCCCGTCTCGTTTTAGGAATGGATTTGCACGAGCCTCCTAACTAAATTCGGAATATAACATTTTGTACAATGTAGAGAGCTGTGAACCTCTTCACATTTTCTTTTGTTTTGTTTTGTTTTGACCTCTCCGTAACTGCCTAAACATCTCCACTCAACCGCAGGAGGCAACCTCACGGAGTGTGGTATTGGGATTATGGGATCCTCGAATCGAGCCCATAGGTGCGAGGTTCGAATGAGAAGAACGTGAAATTTGTCGAATTTGAAAGCAGTATTTCAACGAACCTATCAGCAAGCGTCCCATGCTTCGGGATCTAGTTCTATCTTGGGCTGCTATCTTCTACGGAAAATGCAGTTCTTGGTCCATCCACTCTGGTAGTGTTTACTTTAGCTGAATTTTGAGGCACTAATGAGTGGGCAAAGTGTACCGGCTGGCGGCCTCTTGTACTATGAATTACGATGCATTTTGTTTTTCTATGTCTCAGAACTTGGAATGAGACATCCCTAATTTCTACGAAGGCCGTCAAGTTAGTGTCGCTAAGGCCTTCTAACAACTTCCGGGTACCTTCACAAGATATACGTTTACGCACAAATGTCCGTTTTTTGTTGTGTTTTTTTTTTTGTTGTTTCGTATCGTAGTAACCAGACCATTGTGCAGCGAAAGTCTGTCAATATTGGGGCAAAGCGACGTCTTCTCAACGTATCTCATTAACCCGGGCCTTTCATAGGTGCTCAAGCAATGAGCGAATCAACAGGCAATCCGGCTTCTTTCAAGTAGGGGGCCACGTGGCTTTCCGATTCTCAGAAAATATTGAATCGAAAGGTAATAAAAATATTTTGGTGACTTCCGTACTGCATTACCTCAAATAGCAGAATTTATGTTTTCCTTGAAATAATATAAATACATTTATAAAACAAGAATGACAAATTTTTAGGGCAGGCATTCCTAGAGCCCACGTCAAAACGAGCTTGAAACGTTCAAACTTACCTAACGTCGTCATTTCAGCACGTAGTACGTTGTTTTGAACTGGTATTGTGATGGAGCTATCGGGTTAAACCTAAATGTCGAATGTAAAGTAATATATATATATATATATATATATATATATATATATATATATATATATTATTGAAAATTTGCTGCATCTTGCGAAAATTATAATGAACGCGATATGACATGCCTGAAATATGTGACATATTTTGAGGCACTTAAAGCCAGTTCATTCCTTTCTACCGTATATGCAACGTGATTATAGGATGTCAAGGAAACGCAACGATCAAAAGCAGATATGCATCTCGTGTTCTCGAACGGGGCGTGCTTTCGTGTTTTCTAACCAGAGGGGCCTGTTTTGGCTTGTGTCTGCCCTACAATGGAGTGTCGTGTGACCCCAGAACTGCGCTTGCACCTGTGAACGCTCCACCCCCCGTTGTCGTGATGAACGACCGGGCGAACTCGCACGAATGTTCAACAACTTCTTCCATCAAATAGCAACCGACGCATTGTTACGTCCTACACATGTTCTCGGATAATAAGGCGTGGTTTGTTGGAACAATAAAAGTGATAAGATTTATTTTATAAAGACAAAAAAAGTGTTGTTTGAATGTCTCGTCCACCACATTTTTCTTGGCTGTGAATATGCATGTGCTCTAAATGTGGTACTTGGAGCGTTTTCGAACTCAATTGCTTTTTTTGAATTGATATTGCTAAGATATTTACAACAAATAGTGCTCGTGCTTCTACTCTCCAGCAGAACACTCGGAAAAAGAATCAATGGGATTTAGAGATTGCAGTGACTTTAATGACTCGTTAACTCCACTACATGGCGAATGTCCAGGCCGTAATAATGTTTTCAATCTCATAAAAAAAGACTCTTTCGTGAATCCAAGCATAACGTTTCATGTGATCTAATCATGAAATTGATATAGCAGGCCTTGATTACAGGGCAAGAAGTTTTTTCTTGGTCAAGTCATTCGATGAGCTCCATCATGTAGGGCAATAGTTGGGTTTCCGATCGGATTTAAGGAAAGGTAACGCACGCGCAATTTGTAGCCTTTAGAAACCCTATGAAATAAAACAACGAAATGTATTAGAAATAGCGAAAAGTGCTTATTAAATTGTTTAATATTAATAATAAAAGAAAACAACAATCTAGGAAAAAAAGCTTAGCAGGCGAAAGTTTTGACAAATCGAACAAAACATCCGAAATTGTGTTTCCGAGGAACTGGGCGTAAAAGCGTAAATGTTAATACATTTGTAATTACGCAGCCCGGACGAGCCATTTGACTTTTTTTTTTTTAAATTTGTAACTTAAAAGCACGGCCCGAATGTTTTTTTTTTTTTATTATTACGACCACATAAGAAGCAGGATAAGCCGCGCTGCCATGCTGAGATAATTTTACGAGACAAAATTACTGGAGCAACATGATATGGAAAGAGGCAACCGAGCTTATTTCTAGCCTTTCCAAAGATCAAATGTTCACTGGACGTTCAATGAAATTGAACGTCCAGATAGATTGGATGAAATTCCCACTGAAAACTGAGTGCAGATAGCGTTCTGCATGCACTGGCTAAGGCCGTAGGTCTTCGACTATAGTTACTACAAGCCGATGCTCTTCGTAGTGTATAGTGATCTTACGCACGAAGGTGATAGGAACGAAGAATTCATATGCTCGTTTTCACCCCCTGAAATCAGTCTTCGAGGTCTCCTTGATAAACGTAAGTGATCGCTTCTTAAATCATGTATTCGATGCACTACGTGACCTTTGACAAGTTTGATTACCTTTTCGTTTACGCGACAGGTTTCCTAGTTAACTCAACGCTTTGCTTTAAGAAAATGAATTAACCAACTTTGTAGAGACTTCAATTAAATTGTTTCGATCAACATCTAAAAGACGTGAACTGAATGTGCCCAACTTGTGCAGGATAAACCGATATCAACTTTACGCGGGTAGGTCGAAGGTTAATCGAAAATTCGCCGGAAAGATGATGACAGAGATTATAGTCATTACCCGAGTCTGGACACGATTACACGTTAATATAATACTTTTGTCCGGTAATAAGGACAAAGGCGGCAGTGCATAATTGGATTTCATCATGCGTGAAAATAAGTTTTTTTTTTTTATGTGGCTTCCATCGAGCTTGAGCGCTGCTTTACAGTTTTTTCTTACAAAACACAGAAAAAAAGCACATACACAAACAAAGAACGTACTCGGGGTAAAGCGGACTCAAATATAAATAACGCTTATCCCCGCAATTTCGCAGACTCGCTCGACTGCCCCCCTCCCCTACACCCGCTTTCTTTCCCCGTAAAAAAAAAAAAACGAAGAAAAAAAAAAAAGAAAAAAAAAAACTGAGTAGTATATAAGGGACACTGGCTGAGCCGGCTCACGTGGATAAATGGATGGTTGGCTTTTATATTTTTGCTCTATCAAACCCGCCTGAGCATAAGCGGACAGTTCGCCCGCTGAAAGGTCGTGTTCATCCTTCAAGTGCGCAGGCTCGCAAAACGCGGTAGATGACGCCGTAGGTAATCAGTGCGCGTAGCGCGTAAAAACTGCACGTTGGAAGTTTACCCGTTTTCGAAATCAGGATAACCTTGTTTTTTTTTCTTAGTGAAAGTCAATGCACTTTATTCAAATTTTAGACATAAAGTGGTTTTCAGTCACTAAAGGCAATCGTCAGAAACAAGCAAGCATTTGAGTTAAGTTACGAAACAGGATTGAATTGAATACAATATACTTTATTCAGATAAACGTCTCGGAGGATAGGGCGAAATGCGACTAGAGTCGCCTGACAAGGGCCCGTCCCCTGTACAGTCCTCAAAATGCAGTAAAAAAACGAATAAAAAACAACTGCGACATTACACAAAGAAGCAGTGCCATCTAAAAAATGTGATATGAAAAAAAACAAAAAACAGAAACATTAAAAAACACCAACATAGATTTTGTTAGATATAGAAGGAAACTTTTTCAGGTGGTCTTAAATGTGTCATTTGTATTACAGCTATTAATCGAAGACAATAATTCAGGTAGATTCGTCATGAGAACACCAATTATTGCTGGTATGGAGAGATTTTCCGGAGGTCAAACATCAGACTTGCACTTAACGCGCTACAAGTAATGGATTACTCGTAATCGATTACATTTCTCTGTAATATTGTAACGCTTCAATTACTTCCTTTAAGGAATATCGATCCTTGTAATTGAGTTACTCTTTTGCTGTAATCGATTACATTATTACCCCTTACAATTCTTATTTTTTTTCTTTTTTTTTGGGGGGGGGGGGGGGGGATAGGTGGGTTGGAGTCAATCAAATCTGAGCAACGGTCAAATTTTTTTTTTTTGAAACCATTAAGCATTAAGCACGGATTTCGAGGATTAGTAGGCCACTTCACTATGCTTCGTTTCCTGGGTACATTTGTTTGGTACACTGGAGACTACGTCCGGGTATCAAATGGCATTTTCCAGCCTCTTGTGAGTAATGTATTTAAACAGCACTATTTTTATTTCATTTTCTCACGAAAGGGATTGGGTGCGCTGGCGACACTAACTCAGCTGTAACAAAAAACGGTCAAGGTTTTTTTTTTTTTGGAACAACTGAACTACTGAACAGCTGAACAACATGCTTATGTAATAAAAGAGTGGAATGAAAAGTAACGTAGGAAGTAATCGATTACTTAAGAGTAGTTTTTTTATTACTTTTTTCAGGCTGTAATTGTAATTGTAATCGGTTACATTTTTATAGTGAATTAATTGTGATTGTAATCGGTTACTTTTTTCAGTAACGTGTACAAGTTAAAATGGCACCTCCCCCGGGCACCGCCACCTTGCCCGTTTGAAACGGGAGCTGCTATCTGCACAGCATCAAGCGGAGTTCACGTGATGTCCCAGTGACGACGTTTCTTTGCGTAACGCATTTCTGTTGGTGGGGGTCGCGTTACCTTTTTTTTTTCTTCGCGTTTTGTCCGTTATAAAATTAATGCGTGCTACCCCCCCCCCCCCCCCCCCCCCCTCCCCCCCCCCCCGACTGCCGACGCTTCGTGGCGGCAGTTTGCGGCGGCTCATTATAACAATGTGCATCCACTTGGCCCACCCTAGCTTAACCGCTCGCGGAGCGATCAGCTTGGCGATCGATGAATCCAAATAACGCCAACAGACAAAACGCGAAGAAGGGGAAGGTCGCATGTCGGTCCCCGGTTGATGCTGTGGGAATAGCAAACCCCGCTTCACACAGAAGTGGTAACATGACGTGTAAAGATGGCTGCGACCACAGATGGGCCGATCGCGGCTATGTGAGTAGGAATTCAAAGCAACGATCGTGCTCTAGTAGCTGATTAGTGGTAGATCACGGAGTGTGCCACGTTCACCGAGGCAGATAGTGAACAAATAGGACCTTCTGTGAAAGTATCGTACAACATCTGACAAAATATTGGCACCGATGCTATACACCCATTTTGGCGACTTCCGGTTTTTTCTCATTCGGGCACCTCGTTGCCTAAATGATTTCTGTTTTCAAAATGAACGTGTTTTTGTTTATATGGTTTTACTCTTTTTTTAGGGTGCTCTTGGTGTTTCTGACTATAGGTAAGCTCCACCGAAATGCCTGGTGGTGTGCATACGGATGCACTATGCCATTGTGAGAAGTTGTGAACCGAAGTCCGAGAATTACACTTCCAACCAAAAGTCCGAAAGGAAACCTGACGTTTCGAAACCAACTCGGTTTCTTCTTCAAGGGTGACCGAAAGTACGCGGAGCAGCAGCAGCTCCTAACCTCTTCGTCTTTAATTCCCACCCAACCAGGCAGATTTCTGCCGAATATGTTTACCTTCAAGTTGTGAACGAAGTCTCGAAAGTGATTTTGTTTTGTTTCCTGCGTAAAGAACATCGTCGTTATGCCCGTAGCAAATGGATGGCGACGAGAGCATGTCTTGTTGACGGAACGGAACCGTAACAATGAAACGTCGCTGTACATAAAGTGTGAATGTGTGTCAATGAGCATTGCATCGATGAAATTGGACGCGGGGTCTGGCAGGCCAAGAGGTTTTTATTAGAATATGAAAGGTATTTACAAATTTATCAACTTATGACGGGGTTGTCGTCTTTTTAATTTGTTTTATATGGTCAATTAACGCGGGAATATGTGCGCTTGATAATCTTATGGAATTTTAAATTATCACAAAAATATACTGTTCGAAAACAACTAATCTTGCAACGCCCACGGAGTACGTAGTGCCCGGAGAGGAGAAAACTGACCGGCCACTGTTTCCCAAAAATCAAAAGTCTTGCTACCTTTCTGTCCTCTGCAGTTACGAGACCTGCTGTGATTGGTCAGTGGCGCGGCGCTGACCAATCGCTGCAGACGACGTTGTCCCGGTCTCTTGGTTCCGCTTGGTACCACCGTATAGCACAAAGCCCTTGGGATTTCTCGAACGCTCGATCCTTTTGTTGGCTGACAGACCTGGATCCACACAATCGTGTTGTCGGGACTTTAAGCACGCTTGATGACGTTACGGCGCGGCAGCACCGGGACATCCGTGCTTCATATGTCGCGTGACAGGGTAATCACTGAATTCGTCATTGTGTAGCCGTACTTCATTCGAAGCAGTTATGAAGGTCCACTGACATAGCCGCGCTTTACTTCGTTGTGGGGACTGCAGTCGAATTGCAACTGCGAGTCACCTGGACGTCCCTGGTTCTTAGTATGAATTTAAGCGCGGCAACTAATTCGAAGAGTTACTGCCTGGGGAGCTTAGTATTGCCTGGGGAGCGCAGTACTTGTCTACAAAGTGGGAGATATAAGATAACCCAGGAATGCTAGACGCATTTCTAACTCCGTATTTACGCGTGAATGTTGAGCCACTATTCCTGATCTTGTCACACCATACTGTCACTAATGAGCCTAATTGAAATTTCTTACCTAGGTATTGTGAAATGGATTGAAAATCAGAAGTTTTTTTTTCTAGCGCCGGTGAGGACTGGATAAACTGAAAAAGTAAAAAAAAAAGAAAAAATACTAATTTACGTCTTTTTTTTATCGCATATTGAGGCAATCATTGTTTGCGGGAGAGCTTCCGGATAACTGGAAAATAGGAAAAATTCTCATTAACAAAAACGAGGACCCATACTCCATCACTAGCGAACCTTGAAAGGTTCTTAAGCATTTTATATACTCAAACATATTCATCTACTTAGAAAATATACATCGTGATGTCAAAACTACTATGGCTTCCTTAAATTATTTTCTTGTGAAACCCAACTGTTGCGCTTTACTCATGGTAATTTTTGGTAACCTCAATAAAACTTTCATACTGACGTCATTATTCCTCGATGTTTCCAAAGCAATTGATAGGGTCCCTCATTAGTGTCTCATTTCAAAACTAACAAATTTTAGAGTTCATCAGCCGAGAGCAAATTAGATCACACAGTTCTGTGCAGATGACTACGACTACACCCTCATTAATGGCCTTATGTCATGCAAGTGCAGGGGACGGTGCTGGCTCCAGTGTTCGGGAATTTTAGCAAACCGTTACCGGGGTCCTGCGTACCGCACTACTCGAGCCCTTGAAGCATGCTTTTAAGCACGCCCGAACTGATTCGGTGACCGCAGGGCGCGCTTAAAAACATGCTTGAAAGGCTCCAAAAGTGCGGTACGCGGAACATGGTAACGGTTTGCTAAAAGTCTGTTTTATTTTCAGCTTACGTAAATCACTTAACAAACTTACTATCATCCCCTGTGCACCTTTTTGCAGATGACTGCAGCATTTACTGACCCAACCAAACTCCAGATGACTATGTAAGATTGCAAAATGTGTTGTATATCATCGATCACTGGTGCCATAAAAAACAGATGAGCTTTAACATGAAGAAATGTAAGTTACTAACATTCACTCGTTGCACCATGTCCTCTAGTTTTTCCTACACTAATAGCAGTATTAGCATTGGTCGCTGTACACCGTATAAGCATTGGGGACTTCACCTCACCACCAACCTCACATGGAACAGTCACATCAAAGAAGTCGTTTTTAGACATACCGCACACTTGGCTATCTAAGACGCATTCTGAAATTAAATAGTTAACCTTCACAACCCTGGTTAGATTCCAACTTCAATATGCATCATCAATATGGTTGCCATTTCAAAATGATCTCATTCACGATGTAGAGAACATACAATATAGAAAATTAAGGTTCCTTTTTTTCAGACTATTCTCGATATACCAGCGTCACGTAACTTAGCAATCGTGCAGGCCTCTAAAACCTTACCGTAGTTCGTAAGTCCTCTAACCCGCTGCTTATACATAAGATATATCATCTTAACCCTCACATGAAAATGGCCACCCTGAGCACCCTCGACCGAGTTTCTGCAAGAGTTTACAATGTGTCTAAAATTAAACTCATTCATGCTTCATCATCGGTTTTTATTAATTTTACACTAACGCTTGCAATTGCCGAATGGAATTTATTGCCAATGAGATTGTCACAGAAACGAACATTACTCAATTTCGTGAAATGGTAAGCGCCTTTGTTAGCCATAGAAATTGAACTTAGAATTGTATTAGAAGCTGTAAGCCTACTTTTGTCTCCATTGTATGCGCGTACCATGCTTTGTTTTTACTGGTTTTGTTAGAATTTTATAAAATTGTCAAATTATATTCACGACCCCCTCTTATGTAGTACCCGGAAACGGGCCTTCAATGTAATAAATAAATAAATAAACAAATAAATGAATAAATAAATATCTTCGTAGTTAACCTCTTTCACCTTCTTAAGGCGACAACGACCCTGCAGTACCTTCGTAACGCTGTTACTTAGTAATGCCACCAGCAATATCCGTCGTGTAGGCTTTTTAACAGCAATAGCCGTAACATTTAAATGTCACACGGACCCGTTGCCTCGCCAAACTCCGGTCGACTCGGTGTCATGGTTAGCACTGTGGAGTGTAAAGGGGTCCTGTACCTAGTCAAGCTGTTTTTAACCGCTTTTTGTATCGGCATTCCGGCAAGTTTCTGGAAATACACTTGATTCGATTTGATTTGATTTGACTATCTGTGATTATTTCACTGCCTCATCGCCAGCTGATTTAATATGATGTAAAGACGAGCAGGAACACAGCACAGTACAAAGGGGAGCTTTAGAAAACATGGTAGCTATTTATACATGGCTACTCCTAAAGCGCATCCAGTTCTTTACGGGTCGTTTAGTGATGATCATTCTGATCATCTCGGAGAAGCATCGTACGCAAACAGTTTCGTTGCAGTACGCCAAGGAGTTTACTCCAAATAACATATGTGACAGACAGCTTGCCCGTTATAATTAAATGAGCTCATGAACAAAACGTTGTCACTAAGCATTATAAGAATTATATAGACGAGTAATGATTCCTCCTTTCTTATCATCATCAGACTGCTGACTAAGCAAACCGGACAACACTGAAGGTCTCCCCAAAACGTTGGGCACCGCCCAACTCCCTTTCTACACTCTACAAGACATCTACTCCTTACAATAGCAGGAGGTGCTAATTTTGGCATCAACATTCTAAGAAACTTTGAAGCCAAACTAATTGTGCAACAAAACCGTAGTATGCGCTACCTTTCAGAATTTTATCACCGCTGCACGGAACAGCTGCTGTTCGGAATGCTCAGTTTGTTCATAGTTCAGATGGTTATATCACAACATCTTCGATGCCTTTCTAGTGCTCGCAGTAACTTTGCCGAACACAAAATTATTCAGACGGCATAAAGCTGACACAGCTGCGAAATTACCAAAATAATTGGTTCGATTTCAGCTTGTAGGTTGCGTACGGTGGTACACATTGCAATATATTTTCCAACTCGGCGAAGCCCCCGCTATGCGAAATATGGTCGTGCCATGTCACATTTTCATAAGGACGCCAGCTACGATTCATATGGAAACATCTGTACGCTGCCTGCCTTTATTGTGCGTGTGTCTCCCGCTTACTTTGACAGCTGACGCAATGAATATATTTTCTGACAGAGGCTATCAAGTCAGCAGGTCATGACCGCATGATCGTTCTGCCAATTAGTAATTTTGCTTGGCTGCTTGCTTCAATCTTATGACTGATCTGATTATGTTTGTCCTTAATCTATTGATTGGATGGTGTGTTCCAAATTAATTCAGTCGGATATATATATATAAAGAAACCTTCAGAAAAAGTTTTTTTAATGTTAGACTTAACGATTATTTTTCTTGAGACCATCTTTGATAAGACTACTTTATTTCATTTTGAGCAGGCTGGCATGCCACAAAGGAAGAATGACTCACATTTCGCATAAAGTTACGCATTTCACACGTGTACATTACATTTGTAAGTGAAAGAGAGGGTCATACTTAATATGAAATACAAGTTAAGCAAAAACATTATTGTTTGGTCTAAGCAAGCTGTGCATGCTTGAGCTCAGCTTTCAGTGTTTCGAGCACAGTTTTCATTGCAGCAGTGAGCTCATCTGTGGCGATTGCAATGAATAATTTTGGAATGCTATAATTAAAACACTAATTTCTCTAGTTCACTTGGCGTATGTAAATATATATATCGGACATGACGGGCAACCAGACTAGGGCGTACATGATATTTCTGAGTCCTTCCTTAATATTTAGTTAAATTATATCTCTCTCGCTTAGACAGACCTGTATCTACTGCACGTAGTGAATGCCATTTCACAGGGTTTTATCACAAGAAGGAACTTGTGCGCTTGCAGGTGTTTGGTGAGAGGCACCACCATGGACCCTGAGCCCATCGTGGGGTCAAACCCCTTCGTATGCCTGACTGCGTTACGCGTGCGCGTGCCTGATGGAAAGGGGATCCTGGCGGTTGAGCCAAACCCGGGGTAGGCTTCCTTCGAGGGTTCCTGGGGTCAGGCAACACACCAGCCAAGCCTGCACTTCTCGTAGATAGCTATTCTGAGTTGGCTCGTCCACGATGATGCGGTCAGTTGCTTTTCTTCGCCTCTCTTCTCTTTGGTCATTCTTCTTCATCTAACATAGTTCAGAGATAACGAAATTGTTTGAGAGTGAAAAGGAATTATTAGACCTTGGGTGTTGAAAACCACCAGCTAGGTAAATAGTGGCATCAAATACTTTGCTAGAGTGTTATCTCACTCAGTGGACAGTCAATGGCATGGTGCGAACTTGCATAGTTGGAACGATTGGATGCACATCAGCTTCAGGGTTTTTCCCTTTGCATTTGGAGGGCCGGCTGTTGCCATATACCGTTGCGGACCCCTCGAGCACTATGGAAACAGCCGTCGATGCTGTCTCGGTGAACCCGGTACCTCGGCGTGCCGGCCTCTACCTTGGCGGCGCATGACTGCTCAATACCTGACGGTGACAGCGCAGGAAATATTAATCTCACACCAGACACCCAGGAAGACAAGCACAGCGCGTGTGCTTGTCTTCCTGAGCGTCTGGTGTGAGATTGATTTTTCCTGCGCTGTCACCGTCAAGTATGGTTCACCAACTCGCCCAAGCTTCCATCCTATCATGCTCAATACCGTGGACATTGGGATCGTATCTCAGATTGGTGATGGCTAGACCACTTGGAAAGCATTTGTCGTTGTAGGTGCGCTGGCGTAAATGAATGGACAGCAATTATGTGTAATCGCTCTGCTATAAAAAATACTATCCTATCGCGTGATGGAATCTATTAAATGGATCCTATCGCGGATTGACTGAATCCTTGGAGTTGCCTTTTTGCTATTAATGTGATGAGGAAATTTACGGCAGTACAACCATAAATTTTTGTCTGTTTTGCTGAGTTATGTGACTTCACGCGAAAGGATGGGGGCGAGGGCTGTCGCCTCGTCAGTAGATCCACGCCTTTCATGACACTCCCCCAGACAACAATTTTTTCTCTGGTGTCTGAATAAAATACTCAATTGAAATTTTGAGAATATATTTTCTCCACTAAGGTATTTGGTGACACCGTCAACTGGCATGCCTGCAGCCGGGGCAAGAACGACTGTGGTGAGTTCACTCGCATAACAAATGTCTCAAGATGTCTCTCCCACATTTTTATGACTGAGTTTCGTGTGCTTGCAAGAACAAAATATTTTAGAATTAAAAATATAGCAATTAATTCAATATATTTATTAGAAATATTTATTTATTGAATTTGTATGTGCTTGTAGTTTAAGTTTTTTTTTTTCATTGTAAAGATGTCTGAGAAGTTGTAAACTTGCAGCCTTGTAGATGGAACATACATAAAATTGTTTGGAGCCGTTCAACAAAACACTTTAAAAAAGGAATGCAAAAATTGCAAAAAAAATATTTTGCTGCTTAAAACGATGTATATTCTACCCTGAGTTTATCCAAGTAGAAACGATATAAATACTTAAAAAAATGTATATTGCTTTTAATTCCCTAAACAAAAATGCTTTTTTGTCCTAAAGCGAGAAAAAAAATTCAGCCTTTCCATTCTGGTGAATATGGAAGACCAGCGGAGCTGTACAATGGAAAGTAATGGCCTGCCGCAAGTCGGCAAGCCAGAGTGGAAAGGCTGCCGCCATCTATGAGCGTCGGTGGCAACCAGATACGTGGCTTGCCGCCGTCGCTCATAGAAGGCGGTAGGTGTCCAGAGTTCTTTGTCTTCATTTCTTCGCGGGAGACACGATCCTGGGGAAAATACCCCCTTAACAGTTCCGCTATAAAATATATCCATGTTGAGCTCCCAGGTAGCAACATGGCATTGTTTAGTTGCGCCCCTTCACCGCACAACACACCACCTGAAACGATAGCTGACATGAGAGCTAAGAAGTTTTCTTGACTCACAATCGCATTGCGCATATACAGTCCTTGTTTGCAGCTAAAGACACGCCGCGGTTTGCAGCGTCCGCTCCCACTCGTCCGTCTTTTCGGCCGCTACGCAACCAACGGCGGATATCGTGGGACAATTGTACGTATCGACACTGGTAAGCAGGGTCGTTGCGCCTTTTGTACAGATGTCAGCTCTCAATCACTCCGCAACTGCATGCTTAACCGGCGTCGGCATTACCTGAGAGTGACATCTTCAATTTAGAAAACGCGATAACGATTGAGCGAGATCTACATTAGTAGAAAGTTTTAGTAAAATATGCCCCCCCCCCTCTTATAATTTTTTTTCTTTTCTTTTTACGGTAAAATAAATTATGCATCACCGAACTCTCCTCCGCCGAAAGGTAGCGCTAGAGGTCGGAACCAGATGCCAAAGTTTAAGCACGAATATATATTTTAGCCAAAAGTGATACGCTATTTCCAGAAAATTTTAATGGGAAAATGATGCCCATTTTTCCCCGTTTTCGGTTTCTTTCCCCATAGAGCTCCATGTATTCGAGAGCTCCGTTGGTCGGCATTCTCCCATCTAAATAAAAAAAAATCACTCATTGGAAAAAAAAAAAATCAGTTCGTGCGGAAACTTTAGCATCTGGTTGGGACCTCTAGTGCTGTACCTTTGGGCGGGGAATGAGGCAATGAGGGTTCGCCAATGTGTAGTTTAGATTTGCAAGAAAAAAAAAAAAACACAAAAAACCTGTACATTTTTTTTCGGGACACCCTTGAGATCGTTCCCATGACTCCGATAAAGACACCCGATACTCCGCCGCTGCCTTCGCGCATGCATCGTATCGTTATGGGGTATTGCTATCGGGGGCTATCGAACGGTCGACTAAAACTCTCTAACGTTTTGAAAGAAAAGTGCCGCTGGTGAGAAAGGGCAGAAAGGGTCTTCGGCGTATCTTAACGCAAGGAGGAGTATGAACGCCACATTGCAGACTATGGTTGCTTGTTTATCGGCACAGATGAAGGCTTGATGATGATGATGACGATGCCAATCAGAGGGTGACATATAGAACAAGTAAGAAACGCGCGATGACGAGGCAGCCAATCGCGAGCCGTCGTTGGTTGATGTCGGGGGAAAACAAAAGCGCCTAGAGCGTTTGGGGGGTAAACGAACGCGCGAGGTGAGCAAAGAACAGACCGACTTGCACGCCGTATGCGGAGGGCAAGTTCGTCTGCTTCTTGCGCAGGGGGTAGCGGTGACGTCAGAACGCCGAGCCCTGATTGGCTGATTGCGACCCCCTATCTGAGCGTCGTCTGCTCCTTTGCAACGTCGTCTGCTCGCAACGTCGTCTGCGTCTGTCTTACCTTTCCTGCGACTTTCGGAAGTGCAGAGGCCAGATTCACGAAACGATCTTACGCCAAAAATGTGCGTAAGACATAACTTAAGAACAAATTCGTATTCACGAAACGAAATTTTCGTAAGTTTTGCACAGATTACGACCAAATCCTACGACAGCTCCGAAGTTGTCTTACGCACTTCTTACGATCAAATCAGCATGGCCGACAGCGTCGCGGTCGCGACGACCCACGGACGTTTATTTTTCTACGTGCGCTTCTCACGCGTCCCGACTTCAAGCAGCAAGAAAAAAAGTAAAAAAGTGCTTGAAACAGACCACGACGAAGAAGAACGCTGGATTCACAAACACCCGGGAAAAGCTCCAACGGCCACGATTCCACCGAACGCGACCAAGCGAGCACGGCAGTTAGGCCTAGCAGGCACTCCGCGACTCAGCGACCGTCTGCCCACGACCGGCTGGTGTGCTGAATGGAATATGCCCGCGCGACCCTTGTGAACCCTTCCCGTATTATACCTTGATCGCTGACCTCAGTTTTAGATTAAGAGGTCAATTTCTTCCTCTTATCTCCTTGTTTCCCGAGGCAACGGTGACTCTCGCCGGTGAAAAAGCGGTGAATCTCCGACAGACGCAGGAAAGGTAAAGCAGCCATCGCTTTGACTAGCAGACGTAAAGCAGATGACGTTAACTGCGCCAACCCGCCGACGCCGTTAAATAATGAGGGGTCTCGCCGCTCACGAAAGTAGGGAAAAAGTATTTGGGAGGGAACTTGCGGGACACTAACACGCTCACCCCCTCTCGGCTCTTAGCAAACAAACCTCGGCGCCTCGGGACACCTCGCCAGCGAGTCCTTTGACTTCCCTCCTTAATGCGCGTCTGGTAGTTGTTAGACAAAAGCAACGTACCGCTCGAGTTATTTCGTCTGCCCTCTCCGAAAGGCGAAGTCGAGCTCGCTCGTAAAGACCCGAAAGTCGCAGGAAAGGTAAGAAAGACGCAGACGACGTTGCAAAGGAGCAGACGACGCTCAGATAGGGGGTCGCGATCAGCCAATCAGGGCTCGGCGTTCTGCGTCACCGTCCTTTCCCATGCGCAGAAGACGAAAATGAGCCCACTTGCGAGGCGTGTTGTTTCGAACGACCACTGACTAGTGGCGATCGGAGATCTGCCCAGGAAACAATTTTTCGTCGGAGTACGGTGCCGTACGACGGATATGAAAAGGTCACTCGGGGCGCAGCCAAGTCATTCTACGGCTCGCGCGGATGCTGGCGAGGGTGTTTTATTTTAAAAACTAGGAACGCAGTTGTTTCGTGTTTAGTCATCTATAATGTGTCACCGGCTTTGTTTCATTACAGCCGTTCAGTTCATGCTTTGCGGGAACGAAATCGACCGAAAAATAATTTAGGCTTTATGCCTTTCGTCTTGTTACGGGCCAACTCTCGGAGCGTAAGTTGTCCGTCATCAGCATCCGCACGAACCGCAGAATGACTTGCCTTTGCTGAGTGACCTGCTTCATGCAGAGTTACAACACCGTACTCCAACAAAAAAATAATTTCTTTTTCTTGGGCAGGTTTTTGTTCGCAACTAGTCAGTGGTCATTCGAAACAATACCCTTCATTTTTCTGCACTTTCTTGCGGTTGGTCCTATCCTTTCAAAACGGCAGTACTGATCTCGATCTATAGTTATCGCGTTTCCTGAATAGGAGAAGTCGCCGTCAGGTAGTACTGACGCCCATTAGGCATCAGGTTACACAGTGAGGGGAACTGACACTGGTACAAAGGGCATAACGAGCCTGATTTGCAGCGGCGGCACGTAAGATCATCACACAGTATCCGTCGTTGGCTGTGTTACAGCCACACAGACGGACGACGAATTGAAGCGGACACGGCCATCCGCGGCACGTCATTAGCTGTAAACAGTGACTGTATACGGGCAATACAATGGCAAGTCAAGGAAGCATCTCCGTTTACGTGTCAGCTATCGTGACAGGTGGCGAGGTGTGCGGTGAAGTGGCACTAAGAAGCACTGCGAATGTTGCCACAAGGGTTTTTTAAAGAAAAAAATAATATTTTGATTCAACTTCTAGGAATGAAAGGAAATAAAGTCCTCTTTTAAAGTCGTTGCGTTTCGTGTTTTTAGTTGGACATCATCAGAATAGAATAAACTGTTGGTTAGGCAGCAAGACGGAGTTTTGAACAAATTTAGAAAGTTTTGTTCTGTAAAATATTTTTTTTTGTACCGTTTCAAACATTTGTTATTAGTATAACATCCACAAAACTCCCCCCCCCCAAAAGAAAAGAAAGAAAAAAACATTTTTTGATAAGCCAGGCACGTAGCAATAATAAAAACAAATAAAACAATGCGCTAGATCTTTGTCATTTTGTTACAATAAAAATATATTTCTTGAATACACAATTACTTAATCATCACAACAAAGCAAGCTAAAAGCCGTTCGAATTCCCAAAATATAAATTGTGAACTGTCTCGTTACACTTCTTTGTCTCAATTATAGAATAATGCCTAGATTCACGCCAATTTCAAACGCTAAAACCGGACTCCCGCCATCAAATTTTGTTTTCGCTGAAAATATTTTAGGAAAATAATAGAACCTTTGGAAGAAAAAAAAAACGAAAACTTTTTAAATTAAAAATTGTAAATTGTCTATTGCAACGTCTGCGACATTTGGCATGGAATGACCCTGCATGATTATTTTAAATGCGTTAGTATTTATCGCTCCGTTGCATGCAGACTGAAGCGTCTTTCGTTTGGACGATCGTGGCTTCGACGGGACGGAACTAATTTCGTGAGGTCTCGGCAGAGTTTGTATATAAACCAATCGATCAGCAGTGAACTGGCACTTCGGTACCTCTGTAAGAACGTGGAATATTGAACACATGCTACGTTTCGTTTCCCGTAGCAAGTTCTCATGCCGAAACTAAGTCCGCCGGAGAGGTTGTTCATACGAGACACGCTTTCTGCTGTCGACAGCGTTCGCTAAACGGAGGTAGAGGCTTTTCCTCCCCTTCCAATCTGCCATAAAATGTTGTTTTCTTTTTTCTTTCTTTTTTTTTTTTCAGGGCGAAAAGGTATTTTTTGTTAGCGTCCTTGGACGAAGCTTCTGAGTGTGCTTATGACGCGGGACAGGACGTAGTCCCTCACCGACTCTGTCGGCTGCCGTCAAGTCCTCCACTGTTGTTGTCAGTCTCCAACGTCCCGAAAACATGATAGGGGCCGGAGTACACGACGGCCGTGCTGTTTGCGTGCTTTATGCTCTCACTCAAGATGAACGAGCGCACCAAAACGTGCACGCATAACTTTATTTTGTGCGCTGAAGACGGCATGTTCTGTTTGAACAGCCCTTGAGCGGAATGTGCCTTAGGGTGGCTCGTACGGGCGAAATGCTATTTAGCAGCCCAGCGTTAATTTTTTTGCACCGTTCACCAAGCAAGAATCACATCCTGCCTGGTGGTGCGTTTTGTAAGCGTTTTATAAGCCACGGTGATATTATTTATTTGAAGTACTGCCGACCTTTGGAGAGTTATTGCGGGGATTAACGGAGCAATGCTTCTTCAAACATGTAACCCCAAAAGTAGTAGAGTAAACGAATTCGAAAATTCTATTGCTTAATAAAATGAATACAGATTTGTTAGAGTGTTCACAATATGCGCCATTCCGCATCCGAAAAAAAGACAATATTTCATTTATCTCAAAATTTCTACATAAAAAAAAACACGAAAACTTTTCGAACAAAATTCTTGCAATCTTCAATGCTGGTCAACCTTATGTTTACAGTCCAATCCACTTATACCCAAAATGAAAGGAAAAACAAAAATTTAATTGTTATAACCGGTTATCGTTGGCTTTGAACTCAAAACGGAGCGTTTTTAGTCTAGAAACTCTAGAAATTGATCGTTATAAACAGTACATTCTTATATCTGGTATCGTTATAAGTGGATTGCACCGTATATACACGATTCTGCATAATGTTACAAGCTTTGATATATATATATATATATGTTCTTAATTCCAGAGAATCATTCTTTACATTTAATAAATTGTATAGGATGCCCTGAAACAAAACGATATAAAGAAATGTAAAACAATATTTTGCGCCATTGCTTTCAGCGTTACAGCCGCGACTTTGTTTACTTCAATGTATAAAGATAACGTCCTTTAGTGTAGTTGTTGTTATTTCAGTCTTAAATATGCCTACAATTGACACAGCGATAAGTCCGGGATATATGAACAGCGTTATAGTGCAGTTACCACACTTTAAAGGTTAACGCAAAATGCAGTCACGCAAGAAGCGAAAGTATGCAGGCGATCTGGGTCGAAAACAAAATAATGTAAACCTCGAGACACGGAGAAAAAAAATTATTGGCATGTTTTTGTCTGTCTTTTATTTCCTTAAATCAATTTCATAAAATTCTTGAAAATAACACACAAGACGGCTCGTTTTGTTCGTTATTTTATAACCATTGCGCCTCAGGATTTAGATTATGATGAATTACGCACCTCTGCCATACTCTCACAAGCACGTCTCCGTTATCCGCCAAGACGACACGTATGAGGTGCCTTAGCTTGCTGCTTCAAAACGCCAAAGTCTATGATGACCCAACTGCCGGTTCAGACATTGTGGATGTATGAGTTTAACATGCTGGGTAGAAAGCAGACGTATGAGCAGTACACCGCCCGCCTACCTCCTTGTAAAGAAAGACCGAAGCAGTCTTATTGCATCTCAACCTTGATTTATGTAGACCAATAGATAATTTGTCGTTTAAACGCCTTTAGGTACTCGTATCCAGTGTTGGCGATATCGATCTAAAGTTAATGGCGTCATCAATACCGCGTGACTTTTTTTTTTCGTTACGTATAATAACACACTCGTTAGGCTTTAAAACAGAAACCCATAACGTGCTCACGTTACTTATCTAGATAATCAGGTAACGTAGATACGACTGGTTACATCTTCCCAATACTTTTTAAAAAAAATAACGTAAATTTTCTTCTCGTTTTTGACGCCAAGTCAAATGAATTCCTGCACTTAACCCACATACCTTCAAAATATTGAATTCCTTTTCCCCACGCAAACACTCCTGCTTTCCTGAAAAATGACGCGTATGTATGTGTAACCTGTAACGTCAAAAAAGTAAAATTTTAAAATAATTTACAAAAAATTAATGCAATGTAACGCGCGTTACTTTTTATCTGTAACTGCAACGGTAACGCGCTGCTTTTATTTTAATGTAACGTGGGTCGGTTACGTGTTCTTTTTATTTGAAAGGAACGAATAACGTATTTCATTGCTTTTTTTTTTTTCTCCTAACGTCTTCGTGTTGTAGGCGCTAACTTCAAGCGTCAACGCGCTAAAACGTTCTAAAAATCAGCAAAAAAAAAAAACCAGTCACACGAGTGAGCGATTTGATGATTGAAGCTACGCATATAGCCTAGCTTCCATTATTACAGTCGCATTGTCATAACGCACAGGCTGGGTGCAGGTGCTTATCTTCCTTCTTTGTAACATCCTCTGTCATAACCGCGTTTTCAGAAACTTACTGGGCTGCATACAACTACGCATCGATCCCCGAAACACTTAGAAGACCTAGCGGAAACCTGCGCTGTCCCTTAAACTCCGTCAATACCCTCGAAACACGACACAAAAAGACGAATTGGCGGAAAATGTGGCACCGTCTACGGCACGTGCTGAGCAGAGCCCTCACTTCGCCATACCTACTGTGGGCACCGTCCAGGACCTTTGTTTGCTTGCCGCGCAGGAAGGTGTCCCTCTCGTCTTCAAAGCTCTTTATGTAACCATCGTTCAAGCGCGGAGGGGAAGGAGCGGGCCGCAGGCTATGCGAGCATATACTACAAAGAAAAGAGGTCGCCTATGCAATTACGCGAATGCCCCTTCCCTGGTCTCTACGTCTTCCTTCGCCACTACGCTGTATCCCATTCTTTTGCTTTTCTAATGTTGCCTCGGTCGTCATATATAATTCTACACTAAAACCTTATTGTGGGTCTAGGTCCTCCCATGATGACCGCAAGAGGATGCGAGGGAGTCAGTGAGGGGAAGGTAAGCCGGCACCAGAAGGGAAACGTTCCAAGCCAACTAGCTCAAACGATACAAAAAACAAAAAAAAGTAAATGAAAGGTGGAATCTTCGGCGTCATAAGTATTTCGGCTCCATCCTTGACATTTTGACTTCTACAATTTCGTGAATGACGCGAGCTGTACCGTCTGCGCGCTACTCTGTCACTTTCTGGTAATGGATCTACTCTGTACCATTATAGCGGGGCAGCATTAGCAGAGCTCGTTCACCGAAGAAACAAAAATAACAACGACTAAACAAATAAAATATAAGCAACAGCACAAGCAAAAAAAAAAAAAAATAAGAAAAATTGTGGACCAACTTTCTCTATTTCCGTGGCTACCGCAGGGGAGCTAACGAGCCACAAAGGATATGACCACCCACCCACGCTTCGTAGCGCGTGAGCGTGATTCGTTCCACAACATATACAAACGAGGGAGAGAGAAAAAAAAAGAAGTTCTCACCGTCCGAAAAGTAATAACTGGAGAACAAACAAGCGTGAAGCGAGGCGCAATGGTAAAGTGGGGCCAGCCAAGCAGCAGGTGTGTGTTTGGGGGTAGACGAAGGCAAGCAGAGACCCGTCAATTCTGACCTCTGCCAGTCGGATGAAGCCGGGAAGGGGAACGCCATGCAATCTTCTGGTTCTTTTCCACTTTTTTGTTTGGTAAACGGTGATATGCCCCCACCGCGTCACGGTCCTCATAACTGCTGGCTATGCAGGCAGGCTGGAGCGGGGGAGGAAGAGTGGGGAGGAGAGGGGCGTGGGGTTTCCTCGGTCGAATCGTAATAATACGTACTTCTGCAATCTCGCGGGAGTTCGGTGGTAATATTTGTAAGGGCTAGTTAGTAGACTGCGCGTCCCGCCATGCAAGGACGCGCACTAGTGGCTCTGGGTCTGCTTATACCTTTGTGCATGTATATGGGCGTGTGTGCTTGTGCACCTTTCTATTTGCGTGCACGCCTTTGCGTTCCTGCAAGTTCGCATGAAACAGTGCAAATGCAAGGAGAGGTCCGACGAAATAAATGTTTGTCTAGCACAAATTAAGTATGTATCGCAGAAACCTACGACTTTGCCTGCTGGGAAACCTACGTAGTTAATCAAATATGACTGCTTCATCCTATCAAAGTGGCGATGCAGGCGAGTTGGGTCGTGATACAACTGGAACCAGCGTGCAAATAACAAAGACGACGAAAGTGTAGACTAGACAAGCGCTAAACTTAAACAGATTATTTAATAAAACCAACTAACAAACAACTACTTCGACCTTCCAAGCCACTTCACTATGGCTTCTAAACGCGCCTCGGGAAGCCACCTCATTCCCATGTAAACAAACTGAAGTTTGGCTTACGCCGTGCTGCGCCTTTCTTTCCTATCTCAAAAAAACTTTAAGCAAATATCGGGCAGCTTTGTCACCTGTTTTTTTCCAGATCGTAATACAGTCAAAATTTGGTTTACACATGGAAGTCACCGAGTGTAAAGGTAGTTGATCTCGCCGTCAACACTTGCTCGCGCGCTTTCGTTGACACAACGGCCCGTCTGTCCGATGCATGCTGAACCACAACTCAACAGGATACGTTACGCCACCCACTTCCCGCACTCAACGTACATTCCTTCTGTGGTCAACTGCGCATTTGTTTAATTGTTCACCCCTATCGGCAAGCCTTAAGCATAATTATGACAGTGGACAAAAAGCTACTTTGAAAGATTAGGATAGCACACCAACAGCCTAGGGAGCGACCAAACAAGATACCACAGGTTATCCGTTATGTACGCAAGTTTACTCATGATATGAAAAAGATAGCGGGGCGATATCATGTACGAGTCGTCTTGCCAGCGCCTCGCAATATGTCGCAGTTATGCCCAAGTGTTGCTCATAGGTGTGAGAAATTAAACGAGTGTGCAGTTTACCGCAGAATGAAGTGCGTTGGGTGCGAGGGGGGGGGGGGGGAGGGGGGGGGGGTGTATCGTATCCCGTTGAGTTGTGGTCGGCTGACTTGTACGTAGTTCAACTACTCTAATCAAGTTACTGCAGTTTAACTACTTTTCTGAGTAGTTTAGTAACTTTCAATTACATTTTTATTTCGGTAATTAGTAGTTTACTTTAATTACTTTTTCTGAGTAACTTCTACTCAAATTACAAATTACTTTCGAATTTTAGTTGTTGTTTTGCCTATCAACAAACATTCCTGGACAAAATAGATACGGTGTTGGAAGATCAGCTGATATTTGCAAAGAGGGGGAGCATGTGGCGTAGGAAAAGGAGGGGGAAGAAAATGGGTAGGAAACCCTCCAAAATTTTCCCGAGCCCCCCTCTGCGACAACACTGCTACGAAGGGCGGGGAGCGAACAGGCACGACGCAAGAGAGGCCGAGTAACTGCGGGATTAGCGCCGAGGACTGGCGTTTCTTTGTGTCCCGAAGCTCAAGGAGACTTGACCCATTCAAAGAAATTGCTGGTTCCCGCTTCTCCCCAACGTAGAAATTCTCACCAACTACAGGAGATACACACACTGCACCCTCACTCAAAGCAGGCAACAAAATGCAGCACCTGCTCTGAAGCTCATATGGTGCTCCCGTAGTTTGTGCTGTGCTGTACTCGAAGAATCGCGTGCTAAAGGACAACGCAAAGGGGACCTTTCTGCGTTGCCTTTTTTCTTAAAACATATATAGTAATACGCAGATCTTCAAAGATCTGAAGATCGTTCGAGAAACCTTAGTAATTCCCCCAACGTTTTTATATAAAAAATAATAAACAAGCAGTGTTGGGAAGTACTCCAAGTACGTGGTACTTAAAGTACAACTGTTTAGAAAACTTGCACTTTACTTGAAGTACATTCTGTGGGCATGTGTTTGTATGCTTATACTTTCCGAGGAAAGTAAAACTCCCGACTTCAATGTACATTCCCCGAATTCTAAAACAAAAAAAAAGAAAAAAAAATGGCGTATCGACGTGTGAGAACGCTCTCTTTCAAGATGTCATTTGGACATTTCTCTGAGTGAAGTAATGGGGGCTATAGGACCGAAACAAATAAGTGCCTTATAAGTTGATTGTGATAAATAGCTCGTCAGCAAAAGTAAAACAACTATTCTGTGGCCACTTTACTTCATATAATATTTGCTGCCTTTTCTTTAAAAACAGATGCACCTCCGATTAACTCTGGAGCAATCCGTACCAGTTAAAAAATCACTGTATAGGGAGTGAAAGGGCCTTATGAAAGATTCTGCTAA
This sequence comes from Ixodes scapularis, assembly GCF_016920785.2. Classification (NCBI taxonomy): domain Eukaryota; kingdom Metazoa; phylum Arthropoda; class Arachnida; order Ixodida; family Ixodidae; genus Ixodes; species Ixodes scapularis. Next base: position 755,997 of record NW_024610070.1, on the reverse strand, counting down.
AAAGACTGATACTTTACCTTGAAATATAATGTATTTATAGGACGTTGCTTCAAATACATTGCACCCGGTGTACTTACTACTTTACATGAAGTACATAACCTCTAATTTACTTTGTACTTTGTTTTAAGTGCGTTTTAGATTTACTTTACGCAACACTGTAAACAAGCAAACACTGTCTAAAAATCAAGCTAAATTAGTGCTAAACCTCAAAATAGAAATGACACATTCGCAGTACATCATTGATGAAACAAACATGAAAGTACAAAACCATTAGGCACGCAGAAGCAGTACCAGCTATTAAAGCATATTTTTAATCAATTCGATGCATATATGACTAGCACAATTGCGCTAACGGATCAAACCGATGTACTTTTTTCACCATAAAAACATATAAAAGCAACTTCAAAAGTAATTCGCCACTTTTTAGGGTAATTAGTAATTTTCTCAATTACTTTTCATTTGAGTAATTTCTACTCTACTCAAATTACTTTTGAGTTGAATACTAAGTAACTTAACTTAATTACTTTTTTTGAGTAACTTGTACATGTCTGGCGCCGGGCATTTACCGGACAGACGGGCCGTTGTGTCAACGACCGAGCGAGCGAGGACGCGTTTTCGCTATGATTAACCATGGGAGCTGTATGGGAGTGTTTGTGACGACAGGCACAGGCACAACGGTGATTTCACCATCGACTGGAAGCCGAGGCGAGAGCGAACACCAATTCCTCGTCAGACTCGTCAAATCTAAAAAAGAGACCCTTAGGATGATTCAGCACGCTTTTCTGAAAAAGAAGTCGATTGGGCGAAGTGTTCTGAGTGGCACTCGCTCTCCAAGAGTTGCAGAGCATCATGGGAGTACAGCGGTCAGAGAAGGTAGCCATACATTTCTTCATCTTCCAGTGATGTTTTGCCACTCTTGAAGCGGGAGTGCCTTTCAAAACACTTCTCAGAATTCACGGCTTCTCGACAAAAGTCAGTTGCATCATCGCGAAGATTTCTGTTTGGGATTTGCCGAGTTTGACGCAAAATTGAGGTTCGCTGTCACTCCTGTTTGCACTCTTTAGTAAAAACGCCTTTGCTCTGTCTATCGCAGCTCCAAATGTTCAGAGAACAACGCCCATTGGCATAATGACACAAGACGGTTCCTGCCTTCGAACGCTAAGCGCGCATCATTGTGCTACCCTCTCTGTTTACGCAACAAAATCAGTCTTGCAACTTTTTGATAGCACCTCGTAAGTCGATTTCCAGCCCACTCGCTCACATAATATTTGCCTTCTGACGATTGAAGTTCTTTTGTGTTTTACCGCTCAAGGATAGTACTACCGAATATCAACTTGCCTTAGGATTCGAATTTTCAACCAAGGCATTAACCGAGCCGATGACCACAGTGATTAACGCACACTTATATGCACCTCCATGATTGTCTGTGCGTGCGCACTCATTAAACTTATCAAAATCTGTCAAAGATTCCAATTATAATAGCGCTCGTGTGTGTACCTTTTCGTTTTGTTTATCGGCCAGCTTGTATCATTATTCACAGCGCCATTCCGTCTGCTTGTGAAGCCGCGTCCATGTGCCAGGCACGTGAGTCGGAGCGAGTCTCCGTGTGCGGCGTGGGGGAGTGTCGCGTGAGTTCGGCGGAAAGACAGCCAGCTCCACCTATTTCCTGACTCGAGAGACACACCCTGACGCCACCGCCAGCGTCGGACAAAAGTACCGTCATTAGGCCGGAAAGATGGCCGACGGCAGAGGAAGCGACGGTCGCGCCTCCCGCGCCGGCGTCGCCCAGGAACCTGGGGAACAAAGAAGTGGGGGGACCGAGAACCAGACCTCCGTAATTGCTCAATTTTCGATGGAACCATATGCCGCGCAACCTCCGCCATACTTCGCCGTCTCGTTTCATTTTAACCTTTTTTTTTTTGTTTTGTTTTTGGTCGGTGCACATTTCTGGGGTTTGTAATGCTGGCCTAGTATTTCTTAAAAACTCTGCCTGAAAAAAAAAAAAATATATTTCATGATGAAATGCCCTGTCCTGCTCGAATATTTTTCGGTGCCATTTGTGGTATCTGATAGGCGTGACGGGGCAGGTTTGATAAAAAACACGACGGCGCTGCAGCAGACTCAAGATGTAGCACCGCTTTATAAGTGAACTTGATGCGCTGTGTTTTTCTGGAGACGTTGCATTTTCACGTCACTAGGGTAAAAGTTCGGCTAACCACTTCCAAGGACAGAGGGTTTCAATTCCTCCCAGCAGTGTCCGTGAGCGGAAGTAGGCTTAGAAGGGTGCAGGCGCCGTGTATCTCAATGACTTACTAAATATCCTAAGTGGTCGGTCGAAGGAAGAAATACTCGGTGTGCTTATCGGTGCAGCTATCACAAAATTTGGGCACAGCACCTACCCCATCTCACAATGGACCATAGGCTTGGCGACCACCCGTGGTCAAGCGTAGAGTTATATGGAAAGCTGCCAATATCTATGTTGCATTGTAAAATTACGGGATCTTGTATGATGAAGTGAAATAACGTAACCATTATGAGTGCAACCATATTTTTACTTGAAGTCATGTCACGACTACGTGTACGTGATATAAAATATCGGTTATGTATTATGGTTCACAACATGAAGGGGAACGAGGAGAAAATATTCGAATTTCTATTTGACACGGCATTGTAGTCTCCTCTGCGTGTGCAAGGAAGTAAAGAACGCACCGTTCGAAAGGGCCATAATTCAACATCTGGTGCCGCTGAGACGACGCTGAAACTCTTCCAATGTCATCGTGCTCACTTGTCCTTATAGTGCGGGCGGGGTACATTCAGCTAGGCACGGCACGTATAATTTCAGTAGTTTAATACAATGGTCCCATCAGGGTCGGACAGTAATACAATAAACTTCTTACCAGTATAGAAACAAATATATTCCGTGTGTATGCGTTTAAAATTTATTTCTGCAATTTGTTCTAAAAGTGTATGCTATGATACAACTAAATATATTAGTGTGCTTGAAATAGATCGTCGGCTCTTCTTTGTTGTTTCAAGTAATGAAGTGCGCTTGTTATTTTCACACCGCCGTTTCTGTTTTATCGTTTGAAGATTTAAAGTTTTCGCTTTTTACACCAATAATATTCAAGCCCCATTCAAAACGTGTTCCTGAGGAACAACATGATTTTTCAGAGGTCTCAGAATAGCGCTGTCGTTTTCTGGGAAGTATGCGGCACCTGTCACAGTCTTTCCCCGGACAGATAATCTGCAAGACGTAATCGACAAGTTTAAAAACGTATCCAACACTGTTATCTCTCTGTTACGATATAGTTATGACAACAAACGCTTCCTATGGCGAAACCAGTCATAGACAAGAAAGATCAGATGCATAGGCTTGTTCATTAATTATAGCTTAAAGCCACACTCCACAAGCCATCTACTGTACTCACATGCGGGTGTCTAGGGAAATAGTGCTAACTACGCCGGTCGACTGAATTATAGAGGGGACTTTCCAACTCCACTACGTCGAGCTCCAATCAACCCTGAATTCTTGCTGAATTCAGAGCCTCGACGAGATGCCTCTCAAACAACTGCATATAAGGAAAACAGCTCATTTCATGCATAGAACGGAAAGAGCAGAGATAGCGACCAGGTTCAGGCTAATCAGCCCCCCCCCCCCCCCCCCCCCCCCCCCCCCTCCCCGCCAATCTGCGATGCCTTTCGTGCGGAGTCAAACAGCCATTTTGATCTTGAATGCCATGATTCCGTTCATTAAGCTATGTTAACTCGCAAACTTTAATACCATTCGCGACTCCAACGACCGAGAGAGGACGTCACTATCGGACAAAAATGGCGGTTTAAAACAGGTCGTGCCGTGCCATCTGTCAGCTGAACGCGCAACGCTGGGGCCTCAGCAAGCCAGCATTGGACTCGAAGTGGTTTGCCCCGCTTTTTATCCTCCACGTTTCAAACCTGCGGCGATCTGTTTTCATAAGCGAGCTTCCAGAGTCTCGATTCTCTTCGAGGACTACCTATACTGTCCGACCACGGTGCCGATAAACGTTGATAAACGCGGCATGTTCGGTTCACGCTGTTGCGTAGGTTGCGTTTCAGAGCAACCTGGGTAACAAGCTGAGACTACACTTGCGACAGAGTCACCGGGACAACTGTTTTATCGTGCAAACTATCGACAATATGAAATCACGGAAGCCACGAAAGACTCGCAGAAATCACGAAAGGACATGTTCCGGCCACTTCAGTGTTTTCCCGCTAGGTGCCTTCCGTTTTCCTGAAGCTTCTCTTGAGGCGTCCCTGGTAGCCTAGAACATTCGACCTTGATTGTTCTGGAGATGTACGTTGTGACTGCGAACAAACTTCATAATTTTCAAACATTCTAGAATCTTTTATTAACTTAGGGGAACATAAAAACAACGGGCGATGGCAGGGATTAGACTCCGGCTACCTGCGTAGGCGCCAAGCACGCTACCTACTTAGTTACGCAAACATGGCTAAGGAGGGGGCGATATTCCACAGGGTGTTTCATTTGACTCTCAGTGCTTCGATCAAATGGATCAGAAAACTCTACCACATCTCTTAAAAAAATGACTTCAACACTCGTAATTCGTATTACGATTGTGGAAAGATTAAAACACCAGGAAGATCCGTATTGTAAGTCACCGATGTACTTAAATTAGCCACTTTCAGTGACATCAGCTCTACACAATTTTGTTCCGCTATGACTTTAAGTGCTCTTGATGTTACTATGGTATGGCCACTCTTTCGAAAGCGTTAAATTTGAATTTTAAGGCAGCTGCTATGCTCTAGCCTAGAAAATAATTGCAGGTTTTGGTATTTCTGGAACTTATTTATTTATATCAAATGCGATGAATAGAGTTCAAAATGCAACGAAAATAGAATTCATAAGAATCAATACGATTCCGGAATACTTAGGAGTGCTATGCCAGCTGGAACAAATTTAGCTACCAAGTGATTTCCTATGCAATTGAAGAACAGACGCTCCTATTCGCAATATCAACATCTCCGGGCTGTCATACACCGAGCCAAGCATTGAGCAAGAAATACAGGAAATGCTTATGCCATTTGACATGCGAGAAGAACATGCAGCATGTTATGCTGCACCTCGATAAACTCCGAAAGAAATGGCAACGGACGTTCTCATGTAAACTCGATCTTCTAGAGGCACCAACTTATACATACATTTAAATGCCTTCCAGGAGTACGATAACTGACAGGTCAGTTGTAGCACTTCGTCTCCCGCAGTTTTTCGCGCTGTTTTCCGCAACGAAACAGCCCGTACGTCTCCCTCCACGCAGGCCAGGCGAAGAGCCGTTCAATTGAGTTTGCGAACGGTGATTAGTGAATGAAGAGGCCTCCAACACTGAGCCTGACGCTTCCTCGCAGAGCGTGCTCAAAAGCATAGTAATTAAACTGGTACCACAAGTACCTACCCAGAAAGCGCGGGGAAAAAAAGAAAAGAAAAAGAAACGGTCTGCGTACGAAACGTGAGCCTCCGCAGGGACATGGATTGTGGTTCTCCCTCGTAGATCACGCAGAGAAACAATAACTGGAATTTACGAAGTGTTCTCGGCCATTGCCGGGCTGGAAAAACGATCTTCAACACAAACCTTTGCTTTAAGACACTGAGCACAGATCCTCACATATTGGGCGTTTTAGCTCCGAATACCTGCCTTAACCGAGACAGTTTTTTTATAACCTTTTATTCGGCACTTTTTGCTGATCTATAAGGAGTATCCACTGTGCACCATATTTGTGGGTGATGTCTAGAGCGCATGCTCTGGACGAGCCCACATTAATAGGCTGCTAAGACCGGCAAACTTGAGGTATACGGGATGCACGTTGCGAAAGAACTGTGGAAGCTCGCCATCAGCACGCGCTCAGCAGTCGTGCACACAGCTATTGGCGACGTGCGCGACCGAAAGCGTCGCTGTGGTCGGCCTTCCACGATTGGCCGAACGCTGACTATGACGTCGGAGAGGGAATGTATCATTGACGAAATAAGAGGAATGAAAGAACATTAATTTTGACGGTGTTGGCAGTGTTCCTTTGAGAGTGCAATGATTTCAAGTTTCCGCCATGCTATTGACAAACACCGTCGAACTTGGGATTTGCAAGGTAATGACGTCACAAGGGGGAACCATAGGAGGGTGCCACCAAAACATCTCGCCGCTAATGGCCGCCAGTGAACACTTCCTATACTCTGTTTCATACTTAGTGTGCAACGCTGTCAAAGCTACTGGAGCGAGCATGGGGCTTGAACTCGTTGATCATTTGCTCCCGTCCTCACGCAAACAAAACCATAGATAAAGCCACGCGCTCGCGCCAGTAGCTTTGACAGCGTTGCGCACTAAGTATGAAACAGAGTATAAATGATTCTCATTGATTGGTTCTTCGCGTGATCTCCAGAGCCGAACAGCAGTGGTGCTTATAGGCGGCGCAAGGCCTCTCGCCCACCCTCACTCGACGCAGCAACACCAGCGCATTCTGCCAAGACGACATCGACTTTCCCGGACGTATTACGAAAGCAGCGCTCGGAATAAGCGACCGCATTCATCTAGTTAACGATGACGAGCCGCGTCCTCCGGTTTAAAGCTTTGCCTTGACAGCACGTAGGTCAAAATGCGCTGACGGTTTTCATTGCGGAAAGAGGAGTGAATAGGACTCGCGTTAAATGTTTGACTGTATTTCGTTTCACCTGACTATGCACCTCAAAGAACATTACAAACGCCCGAAGCCGATCCGTAGCTTGGAGCGGGACAGGTAACCTTCGGGTTGGGCGGAGCGAAGCGTGGAGCTTGAAGCCACGTGGCTCGCGTGGTGCGCTATAGGTTGACCATCGTGGCTCTCAGCGTGGGTTGCGGAACATCATAGGGGAATACTGGACACTCGCCTCTGCTGCGCCTGCGCGAGGAGAAACTACGGGTAGAAAAGGAAATGCCTGCAGCACGTCAAGCCCGTCAGTTGGGGCGGTCTGTTTACATCATTGCTAATAATGTGTCGTATTTGTCACAAAAGGACGCAAAAAATGGTGGCTGTTTCTAACGCTTCCCGAATATAAAAGCCGCAAAAAGTCTCCAGTCTACCCTCGCGTCGCTGGTGCCGACTCTCGGCTGGGCGCCCGGAGTGAAGCCCTGCACCCTGTACAGCGATTCTCTCCGCGGGGTCGATGAAGTGTTTTATTGCGTCTACCTACGCAGTGGTGAGTAGATCCAAGGGCACTTCCGCATGCGCGTCTTTCTTCACTGAACGCATGGTTGTTTGGATTACCTGCGACTTCGAATATGAATGCTTGCAGATTTTCCTTGTCCTAATCTGGAAATTCGAGGTCATTCCACTGTTTTTCTGATCATTTGGAGAAGAAAAAAAATGTCGCTTTTCGCTTTAGCTGGAAGCACTCGTCATTTCTATCGTGGTGGATGCAAAAGAGACTCTAGCGGCGTAAAAATGAAAAGAAGGCCTGTTCTCGCTAGAATTAAGCAAGAGTGCAAATATATATGCTCGTGTATCAGCTGAAAGGTTTCGTCTTAATTCTTTCGAAGAAATTGGCCGCACCTTCAACGTGCAGCTTTATGCCGACACAATCGGGCACTGCTCCGAGGTGGCGCTGATGAAATATAGGCTCAATAAGAGGTTGGCCGGATTAACCACGATTTATCTTTTGCCCGTGGAAATTACACCATATCCGAGTCAAGGCTAATAATCGAAGCATGCAAGAACGCAGTTCGTGACGATCTGGCCAAGTGAGCCCATTAGTCTCGTATAAAATTCGGAAACCACGATCCCATTACAAATACCCGCATGCGTTTTTCTTGTAGGCACCTAAAAGGAACTGCGGACCCCACGCCATCGCCACGTAACATCGTTGCAGCGTTTACTTAAATGACCGCACTCTTCGTCCAGGTCGTCCATCCCCCAAAACAATCTGCTTTCGTTCCTCAACAGCGGCGATTAGAAAGAAAGGGAAAGAACACACGAAGAGAAACACGGCATCAAGCCCATTTCGGCGTGCACCGAAGCACCTCTCACCTGCGCCCCATCTCGTCATGCGCGCTTCTTTCCCCTCTCCCCTTCCTCCCCGATGACAAGCCGGCCAAGTCAAACAACAATCCAAAGCCAGACGGTAAATCCAACCGACGATCCCCCCACTCATCTCGAGCCAAGCCGAGCCGGACCGAGAGCTCACGGATACCAAACAAACGACCCCTAAATCAAACCCGCAGATCGCTGGGCCCGAGCGCAGGGAGCTCGAAGAATCTGCAGAGCAAACAGGCGACTGCAAATACCCGGTTATCAAACGTTATTACGCTAAAGACGGATCGGGTTCTCACGAACCGCGCGCCACAGAGCTGCCTGCGCCGGCGCATAATCGCGGAAATAAAGTCGGGTGGAAAAATCATCACGCGGATGGAGCTGCGCAGACGACGGGAGGGGGAAGGGAGAATAGGAAGAGAGTTTAAAGAGCGTGGCCAGCTCGTTCACGCCGGAGCGCCGAGATTGCACAAACTTGGTTCCGCGTCGCACCGCGGACAAACGCTGCCAACCTCGTGAACCAATCTAACCGCGGGAGTGTTCCACGTGATTTCCCGGCCCGCGCATTCCACGTGTTCGCGCGTACAACGATGGCGTCGCTGCACGGGTCGGAAAAAGCCCGCAGCGATGAGCGCGGTCTGCCTCGTCAGAGCGTCGGCGCCCCGGCCACGCCGTCCCATTCACGTATTCAGCGAAGGCACCGTGAACGTTTAGCGAGTCTCCGATACCATCGGGTCTCCGGTAATACAGCGCGCCCTGCGTCTCGCATTTACATATCGTGTTTGTACACGCGTTCGACCGAGAGTGTGCGGTGCGTGTGTGTGTGTGCGGATATTGCCAACGTCGTGCGCGTTGCCGGCCCGAAAATTGGGGGCAACAGACTGCTGTCTCAACCCCGGCGTGCCGTGGTCACAATGAGCTCGTAATAAGCACCTCGCCGGGCTCAGATAGCGCGCCCCGATAGCGCTTGATTCGGACTCGCTGTAATGGAAGCTAATGTTTTCGTCGAGAGATGGCGCGCGTATTTTACCGATCTTTCTTGGTTCTTTTATCTTTTCTCGTCCAGCGTTGTGGGAAGTAGGGGTCTCCTGCTTGTTTGGATTGGGCGTTGTTACGGCGCCCCGCAGAAAAACGACCGGGTCCGAATATTGGTTTAGTTGGGCTGGTTATTTAAATGCCTGTGGATCGTGCACCGGGAAATTCGTAGCGGAGGAGAGAGATTGAAGAGTTGATTCTACGCAGTGATCGAACGCGCTTTCCTATTCAGCTTCGCAATCAGTGCGCGTTTTGGCGTTGTAGCTTGAAAAGAAATTGGGGAGGCAAGCACCGAGCGGGTGAATATAAGGGTCGCAAATATGTTCTATACATGTATATGTGAATAAAGGTAGGCGATCACAGAACCTCAATTGCGGGGGCGTAGGGAATTTTCGCGTGGGTGATAACCGCCCACCGTTATTACTGGAATGCGTACCTATAGCCGCACATATCGCTCAACTTAAACAACAAAAAATTGACGCTTCTCAGAACCATGCTTTCCAGCTGACATTTCTCGCGCGAGTAATTCATGTGCACAATGTGGCACATGGCTGCCAGGATTCCCCGTATACAAAATTACAGGATTTCGATCCGAACCCGAACCGAAATCTGGAGAAAACCAGTTATTTGCGACCGAACTGCAAAGAAACCTTAACCGTAATTAAGCATTCATTATTGAACCAGAACCGGAACGAAACCGGACTCTCAAATGGCGGTTAATGGTTAATTGGAAGACGGTTCGACGTAATGAAATGCAAGCTCTGCCTCTTTGGAGTGGCGGAGCGAAATCAATTTTATATTGGTGACGGTGAAGGCACCTCCGAGATGATGAAACCAACAACAATATTTCGTGTCTATGTGCCGAGCGACCTGGCTTCAACGAGTCGGCGAGGTGGCGTACACTTCTATACTTTGTTTCATCTTACGATGGACCGAAAAAAAAAAACGCTAAGAGCCACCGGAGTCAACTCATGGATGAAAGAGTGTCACGTGCCCTCCGGTTGGGCGGTGCGACGTGGCGAGCTTGAAGTCGAGTGACAAGCTACAAGTTATGGAATGACGCGGATAGCTCGCGTCCATCATGTAACGTCTAACGTGAAATGGAGTGTATCGGAATATGCCAAGAAGGTAAACCGCCAGTATTGATGTATGTGCCTGTGCGCTTCTTTTCTTGCTGCTAAGCTATATTCGGAGTGTTTGTTCCGCGGCGGAAAAATCTGGAGGCGCCGAGAGGCGAAGACGCGACGATCGCGCCCGATACTGCGGCGTCTATCGCCAGGACGCAAATCACCCAGAGCAGCCCCGAGCTCTGAAGGCTGCTTAAAGGGAAACTCCGATCCATACTTTAGATTTTGGGATTATGACTGTTTTTAGCGCAGTCAGCGTCCCCGAATTGCAAGGAGCAATTTTTTTCTCGTTATTGTGCGTAGTTCTACAGATATGGACCCCTCAAAGTTTTGTTTGGGGCGCGGCCAACAAACCCGAAACTAGCCGCTCGAGGCTCCGGCAACGCTCGAAATCAACCGCTATGTGAACGTGACGTCAGGATCGTTCTCGTTCAACGAGCACGCACGCCGAGCGGCACCTACCTCTGTTGCGCTAGCCGTCTAAAGATAGGAGGTAAGCTGATTTTGTTTTAATTCTGTATACGTGGTAGTTATCCAGCATATGTAGCAAGGGCTAGTGCATATACCCAAAAGCTAGCGACTGGAAAACCCGTGAACTCGTACGATTCCGTACTCGGCGGCCGCCGCCATGCGTGCGCTATGCCGTACTCGTCGCTTGTATACCCAAAAGCTAGCGACTGGAAAACAAGTGAACTCGTTCGGTGCCGTACTCTGCGGCTGTCGCCGTGTGTGTGGTCTTCCGTACTCGTCGCTAGACCTAAATTGTCATCTGGGCTCCGTGGAGGGAGCGGCGTTGCTTTACGCCGCGCTGCCAGTGACGTACAGTACTGGGGGCCCTCTCACTTTTGCGCTGTGGGTCAGTCCAGACACGAAGGTTTTAGGCTCCGGCGCGGGCCGCGGCGCCCGAACACACGTGTGCTGGGCTGAACACGACTGCTTTTCGTTCTGTTTTCCTCGGGTGCGTAAAAGGCGAAGTCCAAAGTCCACTCGTCGAACAGCGTTCACCCACACCTTCTCCAATTTCCGGTCCGTCGGACACTTGTGAAAAAGCACCTCCTTGTTGCGCAGAGGGTTGTTTGAGCAGCCCACAGCGCTACAAGTTGCACTCTGCATCTTTCGAGGAACAGCTGGGCAGTCTTGGGCGCACCGAGTTGCTCGCTAAAACGAGTCTTGGAGTCCTCACAAGGCAAATAAACACAAGACTATACCGAAGCTACACGGGCTACAGATAAAAGCAACGGTTAAACACGCCAATCACAAGCCGAAGTAGCGGTGGTAGCGGATCAAAGAAGCGCACTCCGCGCAACGCCCGCACCGGAGGAAAAAAAGAGAACGATAAGGACGTCACGGCCCAATGTTGCTTTTGCGATCGGCAACCCGCTGGCCGCCCGCTAAGGAGCGGCGGCTCGCGGCGGGTCGCATTTTTGTTATCGGCATTAGTTGAGAATGCGGCGTCCTACGGACGTAATATTTTGGCCGGAGTCGTATTTTGTGTCACTACAGCGATACCAGTAATTTATTTCATATTGAGTTTCGGCTGGAGTTTCCCTTTAAAGAAATAGTGATTTTTTTTTTGCGTTTTCATAAAGCAGCACGTTGCCCGTTTTTTTTTTATCTGTTTTTTTTTTAATCATCCTTATCCGCTATTAAGCTGAGTTTTTCGAGCAATGCGTTCGGGCGTTCGCGCGTGCGGGCGTGCGGCCAAGCCGGCGTGCGGGGGTAGTTTGCGAGTACGGTTGGTTCGGTGCGTGCAGCCGTCACGGTGTCACTGTGCGTGCTTACTGATTGACTTCACATGCGAGTACGGTATTCTGGTACGGTTCCTGAGCGCTTCTATGATAATTTAATTTGCATACATCAGTGTCTGCGATATAAAAAAAGTCAAGATCACAGAACGAAATTAAGCATAATTTATCTTTTCTGCTGCCGTCATTTATGCAGCACGGCTTCTGAATAACATTTTTTTTTGCAAATGACCTCGTGTTGAACGCACCTTTTCTTAACGACAAAAAGCTGCGGACTTTTTTTTTTTTTTTTTTTTTTTTTTTAAAAAGCAGGTTTGAATTGGTCAGCACTTGGTGGAACCGGTAAACTGACAGTCATTGCGAATTAATCACTGAACCAGAACCGAACCCGACCAAAATGCAGGGCTTACTGAACCCGAACTCGAACTGACCAAAATAATGATCGGTTCTACTCCCTAGAAATTTACGCCACTAGTTATGAGTTGGGGTCACACACAGGTGACACCAATTAAAATTGAACTCCATACGTGTATCGCTCGGAATAATAGTTTTTAATTTCCATTCTAACTTTTTGATTTGTCCAATCAGTGAAATGTGTACCTTGTGGTGCACAAAATGAACCACGAGGCCATAATATCATTTAAAGCATCCCTGAACTCGTGGTTGTCGGCCAACATGTCATGAAACTTGTTGTCTCCAGCTGGTGAGGCGAACTAAGCGCGTGTAACTGGTGAAGAGACGAAGGCTGCGAGGCGGATGAAAGAGCAGTCGCAAGCACTTGAACCTTCCGAGGGAGGCGTTGGTGAAGCATTGTAATCAGGGTGCGTTCGTTTTCAATGCCATTAAAGGGACATTTTATTTTGATAACTATCTACAGGCTCTGAGAATCCTTAAAACAACGAAATTACAGTTATGGGCGGCCGATTTCCCAATTAAAAATATAATCAAAGATCGTGACACGCCCCTCTTTCTGTGCTTTTGAGTAGACACCAGGTGGCGCCGTCGGACGGCGTTTTCTAGCAATAATTGTTTTATTACGTCTCCTACAGCCAAATATTTGCGGTGTTCGTCAAAATATTATGCACTACGCGTCTAAAAAGAGCAATTATAGTAACATTCGGAATCTCCATAAAATTAACAATATTTATTGGTCAAATTTGATAAAGGTAATGGGAACTCAAAATTGCCCCCGCGCCCCTTTCCCCCTAAGAATAAATAGTGGTTGCGTAATTCTATTGATTTTTGTTTACTATGACATATTGGCATTCAGAACTGTTGGCGTTTTGACTAAAGCCCAACAAACAATATTTCATCAAAAGCAAGCTTCCACAAATAGCACTTGAGGGCGTCTTTAATACATAGTCGCGTGTTTCCGTTTTGCACTGCAACGAGACATTTGATAACACTGCGCTATAGAAATGTGTCCTACTAGACCAGGGGTGGCCAGGCTGACCCGGCCTAAGAGCCGCAAACAAAACCACGAAACTTCCAAGAGCCGCGGGGGGGCACACCTTTTGTTGAGAGTAAGAAACGAAACTCGAACTACTTTCATTCTATCCGAGTCAAAAGCAGATAAGACTACCAAACCGCAATCCGTCTTTCGATTTAAAACTCGTTCTATTTCTGTCTTGGGGAAGTGTGTGTGTGTGTGTGTGGGGGGGGGGGGGGGGTGTAGGAGAGGGAGACGCGAGCCGCACATCGAAATGCGAAGAGCCGCATGTGGCTCGCGAGCCGCAGCTTGGCCACCCCTGTACTAGACTGTAAAAGGGCAGTCCTTTCCAATAAGAATGTTTTCTTTCTCTCCCGTCCTAGCCGTGCCTCCGAAAGGTGGGGCCCGAACGAAATAAATATGAAACGTGCAGGATATAAACTCCTTGATGTTTATTTACCCTAATTATATCTACTGCTATAACTCGGAGTTTATTTTCAGTAGCTGGTTTTAAATATTAACGGTAATAGTGCGTGCTAAGTTTTATTTCCGTGCCAGAAACCCATGAAATTAAGTTATCGTGTAGGAAAATGAGTTTCTACTTTCGTAGTCCTCAAAGGGGCCCTGTAAAGATTTTTTTACTGGTTTTTAATTTTCACCGAACCCGAGCGCACTGAACTTAGTAACTTAGTGAAACTTTTCTTTTCTCAAAATTTGCTTTATTTTAAAAGTTATAAGCAAATTAAAATTACAAAAACAAGCAAAAAATAACCTCCCTCATGACGTCCTTGGTTGCTTGAGTGGCCGTGAACTAGAGGAGGTGTAGTGAACTCATCGAGCGCTCACGGCTGCCGCACTCCGTGTCGACGGCGCGAGAGGGCGCCACTAAAGCATGTTCTGGATAGGCTGTATGCAGCGGGCGGCGAGAGCGGCTCTCATTGCATTTGCTACGCGATTAAACACTAATTTGGCATAACACTTCATTGGCCACAAACGACAGCAAACACGGGGTAAAGAACAGATCGGAGTGGGAGCCACTTCGCGCTGCCATACCGCGAAACGGTAAAACCGCAAGACAAAGCTTCTCGCCGAAGGCCTTCGGAACGCTCAAAGCCGGTCGGATCCTCCAGTCCACACGACCGCAGCACCGCCGCGTACATCCGGGACCTTTACGTGTCGGCGCCTGATCCCACTACTCCTTTCTAGTATGCGCCGCCTTTTCCACCGCTTGGCGGCGCGTATATCGACGAGTCATTTCTTGTTTCCGCACTTTATAAACTGCATTCGTTTCTTTTCTGATCTAAAATACTGAACAAAAACTACTTTTATAAGTAATTGAAACGGTTCACGTCACTTATATTTTGCATTTCAACTAAAAAGAAGCTTTTAGAGGATCTGACCAGTAGTAAGCCCAGGACCAAAGACGTCACTTTTTGCGCGCTTTCGGTACCGCGGGTTTCCCTCGTCGGTGGAGGAGGTTTCCGCGACGTCCGGTTAAAATATGACGCACTGATATTTAGTTACTATCTCCGTGCCCGTTGGCTTGCCCGAACCCCAAGAAACGTGGAAACCCCACAAAAGGTAGACGCTTAAAGGGGCTGTGCAACAATATTAACGTTGGGAGAAATCGCAGCCTGTAATTTTTATCCTATGTGCCTTGCCCAAAGTGACAGAAAACACCCAAGCTTCCTCGGAAATGTTGCGATTTCAGTAAGGAATCGGACATTTTAAAACTGCTTTTTTTACCGGCGTGCAGCCGCACAGCGGTGGTCGTCGGAACCACAGGGCGCGGCCGGCGTGACGTGGACGTGACGTGAGCGTGACGTTAAATGGGGAACGTGTAAAACATTGGCAAGTTGTGTAATTATCTGTTAAATATAAGGACTATTTTTAGAAATCTGGTCGTATTGACATAAACAAATGTATCGAAGGTATCCTACCAGCACGAGAAATTATTATTCGTAGTTTTAGTGGTGCCATCTATCAGAGGTCAACAAAACCATTTCTGCTCTGTGGCGTGGCTCACTTGCTTATAGTCGCGTAGCTCTAAAGTTTTGAGCAGCGCTCCAGGCGAGCAAAATCGAATATTCGGCTCGCGTTTCGAACGTGCGTCAATGCGCTTCTCAACTACAGTTTTTTTTATTCTCCGATTCGTTCTAAATGCCAGCGTAGCAGAGGCTACAAGAGCGAGCTGCGAGCTTTCACCGTCCCTGCCGGGCCGAGCCAAAGCCGCCAGCGAATCCGGAAACCTACCTCCCCATTAAACGTCACAACCACGTGACAACCACATTACTGGAAAGACGTTGTGAGAGTTGAGAGTGGCCGCGGGGGCACATATTTCAATCTGTTTGTATTTTGTTAAAAAAAAAATGAAAGCCGTTTACAACTCCCTGTAACGCCGAATTAGAGCGCAGCTCTTGAGGAGGAGGAGGGAAGGGTACTGGGGGGTGGGTCAAGTGACCTCGGGGGGCGGGGGGGTCACGTGACCTTGGGGGTCACGTGACCTTGTGGGAGTCACGTGACCTTGGGGCGTCACGTGACGTCGGGGGGTCACGTGACCTGGGGCCACGTGACGATACCAATGACGTCATCAATAGCGTCACTGATGACGCCATCAGTGATGATGATGACGATGCGGATGCCGGTGACGTCATCAGTGACGTCACTAATGACGTCATCAGTGACGATGACGATGACGATGCGGATGCCGGTGACGTCATCAGTGACGTCACTGATGACGTCATCAGTGGCTATGACGTCAACGGGGGGTCACGTGACCTCGGGGGGTATCCCCAGGTCACGTGACCCCAGGGGGGGTCACGACCTGGGTAACCATCGTGACCCTCGTGAGGGTAACCCTAGTAACCCTTGTGAGGGCAACTCTCGTGACCCTCGTGAGGGTAACCCTCGTGAAGGTTACCCTCACGAGGGTTACTAACCCTCGTAACCCTCAAAAGGGTTACCTTCACGAGGGTTACCCTCACGAGGGTTACTAACCCTCGTAACCCTCGTGAGGGTTACAATGGTAAGTAACCCTCGTGAGGGTAACCCTCGTGAAGGTAACCCTTTTGAGGGTAACTAACCCTCGTAACCCTCGTGAGGGTTACGAGGGTAAGTAACCCTCGTGGCCCTCGTGATCCTCGTGAGGGTAACCCTCATGAGATTAACCCTCGTAACCCTCGTAACCCTCACGAGGGTTACGAGGGTTGCGGTTACGCCGACGCCGACGCCGACGCCGACGCCGACGCCGCTCAAGCCGGGAACGGGCCCCTAAGAGCTGCGCTCTAAAATGAAAGCCGTTTAGAACTCCCTGTAACGCCGAATTAGAGCGCAGCTCTTGAGGAGGAGGAGGGAAGGGCACTAGGGGGTGGATCAAGAAATTCTTGATCAAAAATCAAGAAATCGGGTGGCGGGGGGTCACGTGACATTGGGGGGGGGGGGGGGGGGGTCACGTGACCTTGTGGGGGTCACGTGACCTTGTGGAGGTCACGTGACCGTGGGGTGTCACGTGACATCGGGGGGTCACGTGACCTGGGGGTCACGTGGCGATGCCGATGCCGTTGACGTCATCAGCGACGTAACTGATGACTTCACTGATGTCATCAGTGATGATGACGATGACGATGCGGATGCCGGTGACATCATCAGTGACGTCACTGATGGCATCATCACTGATGTTGACGATGACGATGCTGATGCCGGTGACGTCATCAGTGACGTCCTGATGCCGTCATCAGTGATGATGACGATGCGGATTGTGGTGACGTCATCAGTGATGATGACGATGTCGATGCGGATGCCGGTGACGTCATCAGTGACGTCACTGATGATGTCATCAGTGGCGATGACGTCAATGGGGGTCACGTGACCTTAGGGAGGTCACGTGACCCGGGGAGGGGGTCACGTGACCTGGGTAACCATCGTGACCCTCGTGAGGGTAGCCCTAGTAACCCTTGTGAGGGTAACTCTCGTGACCCTCGTGGGGATAACTCTCGTGACCCTCGTGAGGGTAACTTTCGTGACCCTCGTGAGGGTAACTCTCGTCACCCTCGTGAGGGTAACTCTCGTCACCCTCGTGGGGGTAACTAACTCTCATAACCCTCGTGAGGGTAACTCTCATAACCCTCGTGACCCTCGTGAGGGTAAACCTTTTGAGGGTAACTAACCCTCGTAGCCCTCGTGATTTTCGTGAGGGTAACCCTCATGAGAGTAACCCTCGTAACCCTCACGAGGGTTACGAGAGTTACTCGCGGTTACGCCGACGGCGACGGCGACGCCGACGCCGCTCAAGCCGGGAACGGGCGCCTAAGAGCTGCGCTCTAAAAACTAGGGCACGTATCGAAAAACGGTTTTCTGCTCTATATTCCACGGGTGGTAGGGATTAACTCACACACCTATCGAACTGAAGTCCGAGAATTGTTGCACAGCCCCTTTAATATGATTGCAGGGCCCCTTTACCTTTCTTGAGACTAACTGGGGTCATCCACCAGAACAGACTTCGAGCGGAATACCATGACGCGAAAATATCATTGCTAGTTTTTCGATCACTTTACGGCTCCTAGTCTGAGACATGTACTACAGGGGCTTAAAGGGGGTAGTGTAGTTACCGCGTAGCCTCCACCATGCATTGGGAACGGCCGCTCCTTGGAAGACGATGTAGGCGGCGCTTCGAACCGCAGCTCCGTTGGGTGCCTGAATCGGCCCGCAGATAGAGGCACCTTAGCACGCTTCATAACTAATATAAATACATCAAAAACAATTATTTGTTTCCAGTGGACTTCCAACGACATGATATATGTTTGGAGGTGAATAAAAATATGAAACTAGTAGACGACAGTGTAGTCGACAGCTGCGAATCGGCCGGAGCTGGCCGGAGCCACGCTAACCAAGCGGCCACGCCAGAGCCATAGCCGGAACGACGGTGCTGCAAGCGCCAGCGCCACCCGCGGCCATCTTCCAACGCTGTGCCGCTTCTCCGGTTTCGTTCGTTACACTACCCCCTTTAAGCCACTGTACATGCACTCTACATATGGAGAGTTAAGAGTATGCAACATGGGCAATCAGGTTCGTCTTGACAACATGCTCGCAAATGTTTACACCGATACTTGTCCACGGCTGACGTGCACTGTTAGCAAGTCCCGTGTATTTGGCGAATATTTGGGGTGAAAAACACGCTATTTACACAAATTACCATAAATTTACACGATGAGTAACGGATAATTCGTTCAGAAATCATGCGAGGTTGTAAAAAACGTGTTTTGGTTCGGTCATACACGCATAACCGTGTAGCCGACCTCGATAACACGCATCGCCTCCGGCGACGACCGCGGCATTGCCGGCTATCGAAGCACCGGAATGCTTGGGGGCACACTTAGAATGGACCGTCGAGACAAATGCCGCGGAAAGAAACATGTCTCGGAGACAGATATGCACCAAAAGCAATTGCGCCATGTCGCAGAACGTTGGCGAAACCCGCGCTTACCGTGCTCGCCGCCATCTTCTGGTCGATGGCAATGCGGCTTCCCTCATGTCGCCCATGTTTGTATTTAGTTTAGGGGTCCTGATAACAGTTTCTTAGACACCACAAATAAAGTCATGGGTCTAATTATTCGTTCCAAACAGTTGAAATTGATATAAAAAGCGTGTCCTCGATGTGAACACGTGACATTGCAGTTGGTTCCGTTTTTGCTTCAACCTTCAACCCCTTCAACTGCAAGCGATCTGGCCACGGCGCAAGCGCAACGCCGATGTACGCTGGAAGCAAGCGCCGGTTGGCTTTCGTTGTTTTTGTTTGACCGGAGAAAATCTGGCAAGTACGCATGGCGCCGCTACTGTTTTGGTTTGACGGGACGCGAGAAGCTTCGCATACAGCTTCGGAGTTTGCGAGCACATAGTGAAGACGTGACCGGAGAAGTGCCCCTGTGATGTTCCTGGAATACGGAAAGTAGAATTCGTAATCAAGTTTCAAGTTTCAAGTTTCAAGTTTATTTTTCTCTTCAATGAAGAGTGGGAGGATGGGAAAAAAGCAGTAGGAACTGCTTGACAGAGTCCCTTCCTCCCCTTCGGCAGCAACAGCAGTCATCGCAGAGTAAACAATCTCAAATACAAAATTAAACAAAACAGTAACGATACAAAAATAACTATAGGTACACTATTTTGACTAGTTAAAATATTACAATTCAACAAATCTGGAACGTAAGCACTTTTTGGAAATGACTTCAACTTCAACACCCAAAAGGGACATAGTATTTAAAACTTTAGGTAGCCTATACTGCAGCATCTGGTCACCATAATTGGTTCTTGAACGAGAGACTATCCAGGTGTCAGCGTGTCGAACAGCATATGAAATCTGCTTTGTTTGTAAGGAGGACAGGGAAAGGAAGATACTGTCTGGCTTATTTAATGCTGTTTTGTACATGAGAATAAGTTTATAGTCATAATAATTTGTTATTTTAATCAGGCCTAATCTTTTGAACATGGGTGTTGTGTGGCTACAGTAAGCCTCATTGCAGATCGCACGAATTGCTTTTTTTTTGTAACAAATAAAGAATGTTAATATTCGAATAAGTAGAATTTCCCCATACCAAAAAGCAATAATTAAAACAAGAATAAAACAAAGAGTTGTAAATAAGAAGCAATACCGATGAAGGTAGTTTTTCCCTGCACTTATAAATGATACCCACTACTCTTGATAGCTTTTTTGCAGTAGACTGAATGGACTCATCCCATCGCAAATATTCGTTAAACATTACCCCAAGCACCTTAACTGTCTTAACCATTTCGATAGTTTGTGCACCTAAGGTAAGGGCCTGCTGCTGACATATATTATTTATTCCTTTTGATCTAAAAATGACAGACTTTGTTTTTTTACTGTTTATAACTAGTGAGTTAGAAATAGTCCATTCATTCAGTTTATGAAGAAACCGATTACCAGCTTCTATCAATTCAGAAGTATTTCTGCCCGAGAAAAAAATGGAAGTATCATCCGCATAAATTATCATATGCACCTTAGAGTCAATATTTACTATATCGTTGATATATAAGTTAAAAAGAAGCGGCCCTAAAATACTTCCTTGCGGAACGCCATTTTTCATTTGTCTACTATTAGAGTGGTAGCCATCTATTACCACCATCTGAAACCGGGATTGCAAGTAACTTCTTATAATGTCAAGAGCTTTACCTCTAACGCCGTAAGCTAGCAGTTTTTGTAGTAAGGTTTCATGGTTAAGGCGGTCAAATGCCTTCGAAAAATCGATAAAAATTCCTAACGTAAGAAGCCTTTTTTCAATATTGCTAAGAATTAGTTCCTTTTGTTCTAATAGGGCTAATTCAGTTGAACAGCCCTTACGAAACCCATACTGATGAGGAGATAGTATGGAATGCTTTTCACAAAAACGATATAATCTTTAATGAATTATTTTTTCTAATCCCTTAGAAAAAATTGGCAAAACAGAAACCGGCCTGTAGTTTCCCAGTTCGTTTTTATCCCCTGTCTTATAAAGCACTGACACCTTGGCTACCTGCATTTTACGTGGAAAAATGCCAGTCTGAATCGATAAATTGAAAACATACACTAAAATCGAAGCAATCGATTTGATTACGTATTTAACAGGTTTTATTTGGATATCATTAATGTCACAACTTTTACTATTTTTTAAACATGTAAAAATAGAAATTCCTTCCTCCTCATCCGTTGGGAAAAAGAATATACTTTCTGGGACACTTTTAACATATCTCGTAGCTTCAGTTGAAGGAACACTGTTTACTAAATCTACAAAAAAATCATTAAATGCATTTGCCAAAGTAGCTCCGGTTTTTATTTCATCTTCAATTGTTAGTTCAGTAATTGGTTCCAATTTATTACCTTCATGCAGTATCGCATTTAAGTTCTTCCACACAACCTCCGTTCGCTTCACATTTAGAAATAGAGAGTTGTAGTATGCTCGTTTTGACCGTCGTAACTCACTTGTTATTCTATTTCTTTGCTTTCTGAAAGCTGATAAGACAGTCAAGTCTTTAGTGAGCACAAATTTTTGGTAGAGTGTATTTTTTTTCTGCATCATTTTTAATATATCGGGTGTAACCCATGGTTTTCTGCACTTCTTGCTATTAACATACCGTTTATATTGAAAATTACAATTATATATGTTGGAAAATGTTTCAAGAAAACTTTCATATGCTTCGTCGGCCGTCGTGTGTGCTTTGAAAGCGAAGGGAGTCACAGGGTCCACGAGTTCGCAACCACAAGCCAAGGTTCACGACAGCGCGGCGTTGTCTTCGGCGATCTCGTTCTATTTGGTGCAACCCGGCGATGCGAAAAAGAGCTGAAACATTCGTCGTGTGTGGTGCGGTGCTTTGTATTCCGGGTCTGTTTGAACCACGCTTTTAACACGGAGCGCAAATAGTTTGTTGCGTGGTGGAGGTTCAACGGGTACAGTCCCGTCGTCGTCAGCTGATCCGGTCCAGCTGGTCCGGGAGGACCCAGCGAGCGTTTTTAAAAGTAAATCTTCCTTCGTTCCGTTTCAAACTCTGGAAGTATCCCGACACATACCGTGAGTAAGAAGCAGCGGGCGTTTTGAACAAAATTACGTTGTTTTAATTGAATAATGGACTCCGGATTGTTGTCTTAAATCTGCCGTTTTTTATGCTTCGTGTTGGACTGCGTTTGCATAGCGACGCACACCGCTCGAGTAGATGATTCGGTCCTGCAACGTGTTTGTTGCGCCAATCATGCGGCGTGAATAAATTAGGGCAAGGTTTCCTACCTGCCCACAGATGCATGTACTGAGACCATTTTTCATGTTGTGAACGTAGTGCTCTTTCTTTATTTTGGAAGACGCGTTGGTGCATTTATTATGGTACAATCACTTGAGAGTTGAGAAATTGGAGAGCGAGCAAGCTTTCCCAACTTTGTCTCTTTCTCTCTGGCACTGCCCTGTTTCAGTTTCAGTAGGCATATCTACTAGCAGGTACAAACTGCTCTAAAGCAGGTAAAAAACGGGAAGCTTAGGACGGTGCGGATTCCGTGTTTCGCGCTTTTCGCAAGGTGACAGGGTAAATGCTTTTGTGAGATATGCGGAATATGCAAGCGATTTTGTTATGCCCGTCGTTTGCGTCTCTCCAGCAAAACGAATTAGATGATCTACTACAAAGGCGCAATCACAAGCCAAGATTTAAGATAGCAGTCGTTTGCTTCGGTGATCCGTGTAGCCGTATTTTACCCTGCTCTCTGCAACACCGTGTCATGACGAAGAGCTGGAACGGTCACGGTTTGTGCTGGCCTCCCGGTTGACAGAAACCCGCGTCGCCCTCATCGGCACCGAGTGCGCTTGGGCTGTTGATGCTCAAGCCAGCTCATCCTGCTGCTCAACGGTGAGGAAGCGGCGAGAGTAACCTCGGAAGTGAATGTAAATCCTCGTTCATTCAGTTATCCGGTGTCAAAGTGTGGAAGATGTCCAACGTGTACTGAGGACGGGAACTACGAGCGTTTTGCCTTGCTTTTATAACCGAAACCAGACCAACGAGATAACTGCCTTGCGTACTCTAAAATGACGGAAGCAATAAGTTTCAACAGGTCGAGTACGTCACCGGGGATGTAGGCGAGACGGTGCACACTGTTTAAACGCTTGCAGTATCCACGAGCGGTACCAGGAAAGCGACGTCAACAGAGAAGGAGCTCGCGATTCAGCATAATGCACTGCTACGTGCCCGTGTATCTTCAAAGTTCGGGGTGGTGGCAGTATAAAAAAAAGACGCATCAGCGCCCCACACCAGTGTTCACGAATAACACCGGTCACAAACTCCCAAGCCCCACCGCTCTTCTCGACACCGACACGACATACGACAACAAACTGCATCAAAACGCCCCAAAAGTGAAGGCATCTGCTCCCGTACTGATACTGCTGCAACTAGCGGAAGTGAAGTGTTGGGCGGATGTCCAGATGTCCTTCACAAAAATATATAAAAAATGCTTTGCGCAAGGATCATTTTCATTTATTATTGTATACGTAATGACAAAATCCCAATAATTTGTTTTCCTATCTGATTCAAGCTAGTCGGACTGCTCATAACACTGGTCAAGCAAGAAAATAACAAAAATTTGAACTTTTTCATGACCGGTTTAAGATTTATTGTTAACATATCGTTATTTATTGCAACGGACTAGCATCATAGATTTTGCCTCCATACTTTTTAAATGCAAACAGTTCTAACACACGGCTGTCCATTGCGCCGTGTTTTGTGTATTCTTCTATAAATCTGTAATGGTCAGCGACCAAAGAGCTCACCCGCACATGTCAAGCTTATATGCGCCGCGGGGAGAAATGGATATCGAGTAGGAAGTGTCGGGCGTTGTGTCGGCTGTTGTGTTTGTGTACATGTCGGTGCTGTGTAGCTGCGTGCTGTGTAGCTGTGTGCTGTGTTGCCTGCGTTGTATGTAGGGTTGCTGTGTAGTCGTGGTCGTTCGCAGTGTTAACAGACTCGTCTTTTTTTTAAAAACAGGCTGCTAGAAATCTCGATAGGTGGCGCAAGTTACCACCCGATTCTAAATAGTTTGCTCAAGTTATTTATCCATGTAAGTTCGACATTCGTTTTTTTTTGTTTTTTTTGTTTAGCGGTTCGTTGAAGCTATTGACGCCGCCGACCGCCGACAACGCACGTACGTACCTTTGCAAGTAGCTACGTCCGCCGCTTGCAGACGTTACTGTGTATAAAAGACATCGAACGAGAACTAACGCGCCCTGTGTGCTTTCAATTCGGCTGAAAGGCGCGCGGCTCGCTGGGCTCGTCTCTCGCCTGTTCGCGGCCGCTGGCCGCCATGTTTCGTAAGGAACACGCTCTAAACGGTTTTGCGGAAGGCAGACACGGTGTAGCGTGTTAAGTTTACACAGCACCTCATGTGTAGACGAAAAACACAGATGGCCTCGTGTAAAACGAACACGTTTCGACGTGTCCGCTATGGGACAACGGTTTACACGTCTGGGCGTGTTATTTTTGCTAACAGTGTGGGACGTCCTTCGATAAACGGAGTACGGCAGATTGTCGATATGCAAAACTTTAGCACACTACGCACTTGCTGATCATATCTGAAATATCGGCGCTCAAGCCCTACCAATACTTCAAAAGCCGTGCTCGGGCTTTGCATTTATTCACACCCACGTGCCCCACGTGCAGGCGTTGGAACATGTCCTTTTTTATTGCTCTAGGCCTAATCACTTTGGATCCAAGCATTACTCCGTTAATGCTTAACAATTCCGACTCAAATGGGGTCAGCCATCCAGTGATGCTTTGGTTGTTTTCTAGAGCGTCAAGTCCTTGCTGTAGCTTGTCTTTTGCCGTTCCTGCTGCTATGTTAGACACCATTGCTTCGTTGACAAAGCTGATGAGGACGCGTATTGCCTGAATGGCCACATCCTCAAGTTCACTGTGAAGCGGTCGCTGGATATACCCGTATCCAGGGGGGTTCTGTGAATGCAATTTGTATTTATAGTAAAAAAAAAAAAAAAAAAGAAGAAAACAACTAGCGTCGATTGTGGCACGGAATGCTTCGTAGCGCGAAGCTCTGGTAAGCATGCATTGATTAGAAACAAGGTGCAATGCTTGCTGTCCGACGCGTCGGCCGTTACGCTCGATGTGCAAGAGAAATTAATCTGCTAGGAGTCGCACCGTGGCACCACTGTCTTGTCTCACGTTTTTAATAGAAATAGGGTTTCCATAAGTAAATGCAAAAGCAATACAACAAATTCAAAGCACAAAAAAAAAGTGCCCTTTACCAAGTGTTCAGGAATGTAGCAAGTTCAGCTCTGAAGTCGGACGAAAGCTGCACGGTGACAATACCTGACAATATTATCAGGAAGGAACTTCAATTCAGAAAAAGATAATTGAAGACGTCAACATTTAAAGAGGTTTGTTCTTGGTATGACCCTGTGAGAGTTTTGATAATGGTCGTCAGTGCGCGGAGACATGAAATGCTGCCGGACATTTGAAATCTGTCTTTGATGGGCTCCGGTAATACAGGGTATGCAGTGAGGCAAGTCTGGAAATCTTTCTTCTCTCCGCGGGAAGGGCAATATCAAGTACCTTCTTCAGTTTCGTGATACTTTAGCAAGTGGAGTTCTCAAGAATAAGAACTCATTTTATATTGATTCTTGTTGTTGTGCTAAATAAAATTGATAAGGGCTTCATAGTACGTGTGCATATTCGAACTGAGGGCTTACGAGGTCAGTGTAAATTAAGAGTCTTCTTTCTGAGTTGGCCGCGTTCAGTATTTTGCTTATGAAGCCGATACTTTGGTTTGCCTTTGTGCCTTGTGATTGACGTCTACTTCCCAAGAGGTGCTTGATGGGAAATTATGCTCAATATACTTTATGTATACATGTTCAATGGACGCGTGAAAGAGTGAGTAGTTACATGCGTATTGTTAATACTTCGGAAGTATGTTTTGAAAATATATAACTTCGTCTGGAATTTTTACGATTGTTTGCGCTTATCAAGCCATTTTCAAATTGAGTACAAATGTGAATACTGAAAAGTTGTTTTATACTACACAATCACTAGCATATAAACGAATGTTTGACTGGATGGTAGTCGGCGAGTCAGTGACGTAGGAAAAAACTGTTCCGAGCCCCTCTGAGTTCCCTGCGGTAGGCCCCCCTTCACCTACTGATTGCTCGAGTGTTTCTGATTGTTTGTTTTATTGTTCCCAGAAAGTGTTCTATATCGTGCGTAAACTTTGTTCTCTGCGTGTATATTAATTTTGATTATGTATTCCCCCTTCCCGTAATGCCCCTGGGCGCTGAAAGGTACCTCGAATAAATAAACAAACCGCGGTGTTTAAAAAAAAAATTATTATTTATTCTCAGAAAGAAATGATGGCAGAACCCTTAAATTAGTTTTTGAATAATTTTCTATATCATTAAACTGCTTCACTGAAATTCATTCACATACAAGCACGAAAACGTGAAAATTCTTTGACTCAGGTCACCTAAGTTTGCCCCGAAGTAGCCCCGAAAGCGAACACAAGCGTCGCTGCGGTCGCCGCGCCCGGATTGGGTGAGTTATACTGTGACGTCAGGGGAAGGACTCCGCTCCGCGATCTCGCGTCAGCGCGCTTCCCAACACCGGTTTCCTGGTTTGGCGTTGTGTGCCGCAAGCTCTTCGAGGAGCTGGACTTCGTTTACCCGGTGTGGAAGACGTTGAGTTAGACCGATATTGACGTGCTTCCGTACTTTTTATAAGCCTGCTCGTCGCTTTTATCTTTAAAATTGGGTTACAAATACCGAAAGGTATCGGCGGAGGCAATTCCGCCGATGAACCTCCCCGTCCGTCCACACGACACAAGGCAATATTGCGAGGGGTCGGTGAAGCGGTGGCGCAAGTGTATCAGACGCTGGAATTCTGTTCCTTGCATGTTCATGATTTAGGACAATATTCCATTACGCTTTTAAGGCATTTGAAGTGGCATTTATATCATGGGCCTTTGGATTGTCGGCAAATTAGCTCGCGACCCCGACTCTGCGCCGCCACTCTGCATGCGCTGGTTCGCAGATGTTTTAAAGGCCCTGCGTCTGATGATCTTGGAAGTGCTCGTGGAACAGGGTTGTTTTACATAAATGTAGCTTCTTCGTGAATTAATTATATAGTTTATACACGTATGCAGGTATCTTTCTTAGAAACTGCACAATTACTGGAAATTAGTTTGTATGGTAGCAGCAAAAACGGCCGAATTGCCCCCAGTTGCCTGTATGATAGCTATTGAACTGCCAAAATATGCACAGCAATAGTGCCGTAATATTGAATGATTATACTTTCTCCTGTCATTCTTTATTTCAGCCTTGGGTATTCCAAAAATACACCGTTTAGTCTGAATTGTCATTTCCAATTAAAAGAGACACTGCTGCAGGTCCCCAAAAGCTTCCTCAGCCTCCAAACTCCCTACAGCTGGACTCTGACATCAGAGGAAAACAGGAGTAAAAGCAAGCATTCGAACGACTGTCCAGCTGTAGATGCAGCACTAGCTGCAGAAAATGCGGAACCTGTGAAGGGCGACAGTCTGCGTGAGAAACGTTTCTGGTATTTTAGCTTCAGGACAATTCGATTTAAGTAAAATCTAAGTTTTAGGGCTCAAGGGACTAATAACGAGCTAGACACCTTCACTTACGTTTGTTATACATTACTTCAGGGTTGATATAAACACGTCCACAGATACCACTCGTGTATTCCATTGAAATACTATCCGAATCCAGCAAAGTTCAAATGCGAGCAATGTATATAATAAATGTTCCTTGTTTTTTTACTTTGCCTCTGCACTTGGGCTGTCTTACTTGTGATTCTCTCTCCATGGCCCAGACTGTATTTAGCATGTTGCTCGAGCAACATGCAGCTTTTTTGCTTCGGCGGTCTTGTTTAAAAACAGAGATACAAAAAAAAAATAGTATACATAACCTGCCAATTCATTTAGACCATCAGCAGCATTTATTGTGCGAGATGTAAATCTATAGTGATGCTTCTGCAATTGTGGCCATATTTTTCTTTATTTTCATCTACCAGCTGTGATTCGTGCGTTGCCTGCCCTGTCAACCATGCTTAAAATGTTGGTTAAAATTTCGCCTGTAGCTACAGGCCATACCTCAATAAAGGCACATAAAAATTTACACTTCCTACGAAAAACAAGCCAAAAGAAATTAAATAAAAACGAGCGCGCCGACAGCTAGCGTCGTCGCAGCCTCGACAGGGCGAGCGGGCCGAGTCGGGGAAAAATTCTCTCCTCGCCGTGACGTCAACCCGGTTCGCCGTAAGGGGGCGCCACGCGAACTTCTCGGGGCTAATAGCCCGATTTGATCAGCGGGCTGTATGTTTGAGTGGAAAGTTTAGATTCAACGTTAATAGACACGCGGTTAATGTGTGGTTTTATAAAATTAACCTGAGCTACACCATCGCCTTTCGAAAAAAAAAAGTAGAGATCTAAAAGCGCAGAGTTGCGATTTTGTTTGTGGTACAGTTGAAAGATTAAACGTGTTTATCACATGTTCAAAGTTAATACTTTATTTGACAAGCTTATACCTTATGTCGAAGGATGTGAGACCAGGAATAAATGGTCACGAAGCATATTGAGGTAGAACGTGCAAAACGCGTGAGAGAGCCCAAACCCCTTTCTGGTTAAATTTTATACCTCGTTACTGAGTAAGAATAGCAACTTTGGAACGTGTCAGGTATTAATAACACTAAATAGCTTTATGTACAAAAAAGTAATTCTACCTGACAATGTATAGTTGCATTTGAATTCGATTATTTTATGACTTCTTATTTTCTTATTTTTATTTTTTACAATTGTGTAGACAACAGAGAAGTAAACTTGTGCCCCACATCTCAACCAAATCTTGAGTAAAATCAGCATGAAAAGCAAACAAAAACAGCAGCCCGCGCATACTGGCGCTTAAGACAAGCACGGCGTGGCGGCTCCGGAGCATACCATTTCTGCTTCCAGTCAATGAGACTGTGACATTAGCAGTTAAGAAGGACGAAGTACGAATGACGAAGCATAGCACATGAATGTAATAAGCCGTGCGTTTTTTTAAGGTGACAGTGAAAGTTTGAAGGGTTATAAGACTCCGATTTAAGAATCCCAATTTCTGGGGGATTACTTTTCTACTTTTCAATCGACTTGAAAGAGAGAATCTGACGCATACCAACAACCTAATGTACAGAGAAAATATTGTCGCGAAGAAATTAAGGACTTCTCTTCTTCGTTGATCAAACGATTACTGGTGTTAACAAACACAACTGTTTATTTAAGAGATAGGAGATAAAATCTTTACTACAGATATGGCCAATTCGTCAAAAAATGCTGGGGCGAATAATCCTAACCTCTGGCGGCTTCCCCTGCCGTCCTCCGAGACCGCACTTTCAGCGGGTGCCCCGACCACAGCCGAACTCGACAAACAAGGATCCACACAAAGGCGGGCGAGCCGAACTCCTCCACAGCCGTAAGGGGTCCCAAGTTTGCGAGTTAGCGGGCGGAAGACTCCACAGCCGAAGTGGGTCGGACGTACAGGTTGGCCTCCAGAGGCAGGGATATGTCCAGGGCTTGGTATCCGGGAGCCAAGTTCCTTACGGCCCTTCGGTGGCCGCTTATATTGAGTTCAGCAGCATTCTGGGGTCCTCCAGTTCACCAATCAGAGACGTTTGGAAGGACCAATCAAGAAGGGTTTTCTTAGCACCAATCAAAAGGCTCGGAGCCCAATTGCAAATACGAACATTCCAAAAACACGCGCATATACGAGACAGAACACATTCCAAACGAAGCTCACAAGAGCAGCCATAAACAACAGAAAGCCCATACGTACGTAGACAGAGAAGTTACACATACACCGCGCAAAACCACCTCCGAAGTAGAGATCCCAAAAGTATACATGCACAAGACAAAACATTTCCAACGCGGGGTTCTGTAAACTAAGTGTAGCGTTACAGCGTACACGTTCTCCCCCATTTGGGGTCCCCCGACTCCGGTAGAATCCAACAGCCGCCCGTGTTAGACGGAAAGAAATCTCGGAGAAGGCAAAATCATAAAGTGAAGCTAGACTAAATACTCGTGCGAGCAACACTTCGCGACAATATGCTATAAGACACACACGCAAAGCAGATAAACGCGCAAGTTGGGCAGGGTAATCAATAGAGAATTAACAAAAGATTTAACTAAAAAAATTATCTTTTTTGGGGAAAACATTTAATCGTTGTTTTCTTCCAAAATTAAGGACGGTATGAAACACAAAATGTGAGCAGGTGTTCTGACACAATAAAGAATTGGGCATAACTTAAGTTATATATTTTTGAAGTTTGGCCTAAAATAATGCTATTTACGTCACAAAACGCTTAATATAGGCCGAAGATTCCAATAGCAACGTTGTGGCACCTTCCACCTACTTGACACCATTACACAATTGGTGTCCTACCACGTCGTGCTGTCTGACTTCTTTTTTTTTTTTATTTCCACCAATAGCAAGAAAACTATCAAACGCAAGAGACACAACAATGGTATGGACAGTATTGTAAGAGATATATCTGTCCCGACACCCCATTGGGTGTAGAATAACCAGGTAAGGTCATGCATGAACTTGTAACATGAAACAAAGCAAACAACTTTAACTGCAAAAAAAAAAAGAAACAGGCTTTTTGGATGGTGGCGTGCCGGGGCACAAAAGAATAACTCGCGCCTATTGAAATGTGTAGCAATACCTTGAGGTGCCCCGCTGTTAATGTGATAAGCAAACACGAGGGATCATGGCAGCGGAGTTCCAAATAACCACATAGCACTTTCATTCATATTCTTCGTTTTCATCGAGCATTCTTGTGTTCTCGATCGAACTAACCCAGGCTGTCGCTTGCCTTACGTCAAAGACACTCAGTTTGTTACACAAGCAGAGCTTAGCAGGTGGTAACGTCATCATAACACCTGCGAAACGAAAAACAGTCGAAAGGAACTGCAGAGGTGGCAACGCAAGCAGATTTCAGTATTTCTTTACGACGCAGCGAGTGGAAGGGCCAACCCGAGTTTCGGAATAGACCCGATCTCGGTCGTAAATATCATAACGCAGAAAGGCGATGCTGGCGAGAATGGACACGGAGAGAGCGTTTCGCGTGAGCATGCCATGTTTGCATTTATTTTGCGCGGCGATCTTTTCTTCCGGAGGGCGACCGTCGGAGAGTTATACGCCTCGTTCCCACTTGTGCCAAATAAATAACCGATAATAAGAGCCATAACATCCGCCATTACAAGCCTCCACCGCGCGGAGACATGTCGCCTCTTTGCGCGCTCTCTATCAACTTACATGCGGAGTGGGGCGCACAAAGAAGGCTCCCAAATTTAATACCATTCACGTCCACTTCGCGTCTGGTAGGCCTGGCGCGTCGCCGAGTCCGCGCTCCCTCTCCCACGCACACATCGTCGCATTTGGACGTCGTCGTAAATAATCTATTATCAGCTTTGACAGCCCTGGAGCAGACAACCCTTCCGCAGAGAGGCGTCTCAAAGCAGCGACAGCAGCCTCTTGCCAGTCCCTTTCAGGCAGCCCTTTGAACCAAACGCTGTGACGTCGGTGTATATGTGTCCGGGCGGATGAAAAGGGCAAGGAAAGACGCCGTTGCGGAGGAACTCGAGACAGCGTGGTGAAACAGTTTCGCACAAAAGAATGCGGAGTCTTTGCAACGAATAAAAAACAAAAAAAGGAAAGATCAAGGGAGGAGGTTTTGCGGCGACCGTGTCCGTAGGGATGGCATAGTTACGGGGAGGTGCGGGCAACGATTTACCGGTGTGTCGCACCTGCGACGCTCGTAACTCAGGCCTCAGCTTGTTAATTAGGCCAGTGTCAGCGTCTCACATCGCGGACGGACCGAGAACGGCCTAGTCGATATATTCTTCCTCGAGTACAGCGACGCGGTGATGCACTAGCCAGAATGCATGCAGACGGAGTGTACACGGGCGTGCTTTATGGCCATCTTCCGACGGTTCGCACAACGCTGCAGAGGATACGCTACTCTCTCGGTCGTTCCGTTCGGTGTACATTCGAAGTGCGTCGAGCGTCGCGAGAGGAACGCGGGCTTCCTGGGGATGACAGCTCGGTTTCCCATCTGTCGCAAAATGAATCGCGGTCCCCCGCGGGGCTGGGCTATACTGTAAACCTGTGTACCTGGTCCCGTTCCTGTATAAGGTGCGACGCGGAGCGTCGTGGCGAGAGAACTTTGCTTCGTTCGCCCCTAAGCCGTCACTGCGGTGGAAGCTATACCCTCTAAAAATCAGGAGCAGCCTCTACTTTTCTGCAAAGCACTTGGGATTCCCAATCGCTGGGATCTACGGAAAGGCTCGGAAAATGACCAGGATTATAATATGTTTATACCCAAAAGACGTGTGCAGAAATCGTTGCTCTAGCTACGCTGATTTTCTACAAAGTACGTCATCATTCAGTGCAGGGCTTCGGACTCAGCGAAGGATGGGAATTCTAACCTCGCGTCGGTTCGCATACTGTTGTCTTCGAAGAGCCAGTCTGTTCTCCCTGGCGTCGGTGGTTTCGGATGCAGCCACCACAGCTTCCCTGAATTGCCGCCTGCGGTCCGCTTACTGTTGTCTTCGGGAAACCAATCTTTCTTCAAACAAAGGGTAAAAAGACAGGCGAGCAACGATTTACTTTCCATAACGTTGCGACTTGTAGTTGTTTTGTCCGTTTTTGTATCGTTCCGTGTCTCCGGTCACAATGAGAGGACAATATTTATACCGGGTATCGGTGATTTCGCGCAAACGGTGTCATCGCTGCGCCTCGGGTTTACGGTGTCGCGTGCGTTATGCATGCTGGGAAAACGATAGCATAGGCCTATGCCCTGTTACATCGTAAGATGAGTGCGCGTCACCGGCGGCGCGTCATTTGAAGCGCGCCACAAGACTCGTTCCCTCTCACGTAATATGAAAAGTGGACGTAACGTGACAACGAACGGAGCGAAAGAGCATGGTGGAAACTGCGCCACGGACTCCCGAAACAGTCCAGTCCAGTCGAAACCAATTAGGGCTGCATGTACCAAGGCACTGAATGCTAACGCATGAAAAAATACGGAAGCAAGAACCCCTTCGCGTTGTGGCACTGAGAATGGTGAAACGTCACGTTCAGTGCCACAGCACATACTTTTTTTTACGGGTAAACATATTATCAGCTACGCAACACTGTGAGTTTTCACCATCAAGGTGGAAAATCGGGCGAGTCAATTGACCATAGTTACAAAGAGCGAACAGCGTTGTTAACTCTTCGTAACCATCTTCCCTCTTAGATCGCAGCGATTGAAGCTTCCAAGTGATTTGCGTAAACATAGACGCTCCAGGTACCTTACGGTGTATCTGCTCGTTGAACCAGTCATATGGTCGCCGATGGAAAAGGATCGACTAGCGTAAAACCGATAATACAGGTTTAATCGGTGAACTTGTACCAGAAACAAGAAAGAACGAGCGTCGATGCGGCAGCAGCGAGCGGCCAAGCCGCCAGATCCGAGCATCGAAGTGCCGGCGCGATTTCTGACTAGCGCAAGAGAGCCTCGGTGTGTCGTCGTCGGTACAGTAAGTCGGCAAGGCTGCGCTAGGCTCCTTATCTACTAACCTCGATATCTCGAGCATTCGGCGTAGAATGTCCGAGCATCGAACACTCGGAAGACTAACTCGGAAAGGCCATGTTAGCCTTTTTAACTATTACACACAGGGTAAGAGTAAAAACGAATATTCTAGAAGTACGTAGAAGCGCCTCCCTCTTGGCCATGCACACGACAATATGCATATGCATATTGTCGTGTGCAGGGCACAGATTTTGGCCAAGCAATGGACAATGTCTGGCGATGGTCTTTTGGCCAGTGTCCAGAGAGTGGCCATTCATTGGCCAATGCTTGGCCGATGGCTGGGGGCCAATGGCCATTGGCCAATGACCAGATAAAGGCCAGTCATTAGCCAGTCTCTGGCCACTGTCTGACCAATTGGCCAAGGACCATTGCCAGCCAATGGCCAATGATCGGTCAACTCTGTGCTGCTTGGGTGTCCACCCATCGGCGCCCAATCACGCTGCTCACATGGCTCCGCTCAGAAAACGGAGTCATGTGACATAAGGGGGCGGGGGGGGGGGGGGGTGTTGATTAAACCGGCGAACGCGTAGCTCCCTCTAAACTGTATGCTTAGGCGTAAACGGATTACGAACGGAGTATCAGCACCGGTTGTTGTCCCCTGAAGGCTGTTCGGTTACGGGCGCAGTGTTGCGCCTAATCTTTACAGGCATTTCTCCACTCGAACAAATGTTTCTTTTTGAGATGAATGGTAAATTCCTCCTCGAATACTGCCCCCCCCCCCCCCTTCAACAGCAGAGGGAAAAAGCACACACACACACACACATACATACACACATAATATCTATAATATTATTAACATAATTATGAGATTATGACTATCTTCCTTAATAGTAGCTGCAAATTCACAAAACCAACTGCCATGCTCCAAGACGTGAGCCTGGGGTCTTTAACGTGTACCGCGTACTAATTAGCGCAGCCAGAAGAGTACTTAAAGTTTAATTTATTATCGCCATAAATTTATTTGACTAATGGCGTGTATGCGTTCGTCGTTGAGACGGCACAGCCTTTATAAGACACCATTCAATGCATTAATGTTTCGCTTAAAGAGATTACTTATGTAATAGCCAGGACAAAGTCTACAACTTAAGAATTTTAAGTTATCCTTCAACTAAGTTTGCGTAACTATTTAGTCAAACCGAGTACTCACGAGTAAACATTTATCGAATTTTTTGCATTTTCATCATCCTCCTATCACACCATTAATGTCAAGTGATGGATCCGTTTTATTTCCTGAAGCCAAAAGTTTGGAAGGCCATGAATGGCTCACGAAACTCTTTACTCTGATCTCCGGAGCGAAATGAAGTCAAAGTAACGGGCGAGTGAGAGAGAGAAGAAAGCGGCTTTTGTGTGAATTTTGAGTGACGCGCTAATCTCCGAAAGTGTGAAAGCGACGTGAGTGTACACAAAAGAGAGTCATAGTAAGAGGGGAGTTCCTCCTTCCCTTCATCTCCAAGTGCTTGGGATACGCTCTCGCCCATGTATCTTTGATAGCGCTGCGCGCAATTATAGTCGGTGACAGGTTAAAGGGACACTGACAGGGTATTTACGTCAGCCAAGGATTTTATTTGTACAAGACATATGAGAGTGCAATAGCCCAGAACGCAAGTCAAGACTCGAAATTAGTTTTCTTTCCGCCCAAAAACCGCCAATTGAGAACCAGTCGGTTTTAGTCGCGCTCACTCCCTTCGTCGTGTTCACGTGAAATTTTTTTATGGTGTAGAGTTAGACACAACCACCAAAAGATATTCAAAGTCGTAGGTCATCGAAAGCACACACTCAATGCTAAAAATAGACGGCAATATGATAGCCATTTTTTTTTTGTGGCTTGTAAAATGCTGCAAATACATTGACTGAAAACAAAAGTTGCACAGTAACGTGATTTTTGGTAACTTTCTCCCCTCCATATTTATTCTTCCTCCCGAGTACAGTTTCGGTTTCGGTTTTGAGTAGTTGCGTTTTTGTACTTTATAAATAATATACGTGACGCTGTATCAAAATAATGATTGGTAGTCTTCTGACACCATGCTAGAACGCATGACAAAAAAAAAATTTTTTGGGGGTGTGTGTTATTGTCCCTTTTAAGAGTAAAGTGGAAACTTCTCCCAACTCTTTCCACTTTAGCCAAGAGAACGCTGGAGAGGAAGTGGCCTCCTCCCCAGCGTTTGCTCTGCTGAAGTAGAAAGAGTTGGGAGGAGCTTCCACTGTACTCTTAACCTGTCAGCTACTAGAGTGAGATACAGTCCACTCTAAGGAAAATGGTGTAGTCGGGTGCATCAGGCGCACATGCGCCCTCCGTTACGCAGCCAGTGTACTTGTACTTTCTGAAAGATGCACCCTCCGTTACGCAGCGAGTGTACATGTACACCGACAATAGAGAGTTGCAGTAGATCGTTTTTCTCCTCTGCTACAGTATCACCGAAGAAAACGCCGCAGCTGCGCATGCGCGCCGCCAGCCTTCTCTGCATAGCTCAAGGTCTTGTGGCGGATTACGGAGCGCAATCCAGGTGCTTAGAGGGCTGCCGGAACGGTCTACTACAATTCCCTAATGAGCATCCTCCTCGCCCTTAAAAACCTCTATAGGTGTGTCAGTGCACCACCACTCTAGCCACGCGCCCCGATCAGCTCGTGCTTGGATTCCCACTTGGGGGTAATTTTTTTTGGGTTGGGCAGTTTCTTAGGAAGTATGGAGCTATCCTGTTCACTCGGTATTGACAGAGAGTGGACGCTCTGCTTGTTTTAGGCCAATCGGATCTCCGGGTAGGATCATGTGACTACAGTCTCCAAGCTAGAGATAAGGCAAAGCACGGCACCTGCCTGAAGGCCAAGGCCACGGATAGCATCCACTGCACGATTAACTTTGGGTCGAACTTTCAAGAGGATATAAGTGGCAAATCCTGTCATTGTGGTCATTGTTGGGTTGCCCCTGAAGATAAGCCTTTACGAGGGCGCCCCCCTTTTGCCCTTGAAGGAGCTGCTATTTTCCTTCTCCACTCTTTTTCTTTCTCTCCCTAAGCTGAAAGCGTGGAAGAAGGTGCGCAGTCACCGGACTAATGAACCGGAGGATTTTTTATCCTTTAAAAGGCAACTCCGGCCATAACTCAAAATGAAATAAATGACCGGTATCGCTGTAGTGACACAAAATACGAACCCAGCCAAAATATTACGTCCGTGGGACGCCGCATTCTCAACTAATGCCGGTAATAAAAATGCGACCCAACGCGAGCCGCTGCTCCTAAAGGTGTATCCACACGACGGACCAAATTGCTGTTTTGGTCCGCGGGCCGCGCATCACGTGATCTTACGTCACCGGTTTTCGAGGTCCGCCGGTGGTCCGCGGCCCGCGCTTCTGAGAAATGCCAAGCGACTTTTCTCGCCCGGACCTTGGCGGCGGACTGCGGCGTTTTTAGTATAATTGAAGCGCTAAGTCTGGCAACAAGGTGACTTTTGTTGTTTGGATTGGAATCCAAATCCAAAGTCGTTTTTTTTTGGCGCCAACTGTTGAAGACGAAGAAGACGAACCTTTTGTCGTGCGACGATGCAACTTTTTACTTCATCGCGCTCGTGGAGCAATTCCCCGCTCTGTGGGACAATAGTCGCGACGACTACTCAAATAATTATCTAAAGATGATCCCATGCCTTTTTCGCTTCACTTAAGTCCTCCTCGCACTCAATAGTCAACGCCAGGGCCACCGTAGCCAAACGTCGCTTTCGTTCAACCTCCATCTTGGCTCCTTACAAATAGCCTCAAAGCAGCTCGCTGCGTGCGTTTGGCGGAGCTGTGAGGTCGAGGGTTAGACCGGCCCGTTCGCTCTGTCGTCTGCTCTTTTGGTCCGCCGTGTGGATGCTCATTGCAGCTGGGCGGCCCGCGGGCCGCGCATCACGTGATCAGTCGGTCCGCGGCCCGGTCCGTCGTGTGGATACACCTTTAGCGGGCGGCCAGCGGGTTGCCGATCGCTAAAGCAACATTGGGTCGTGACGTCAGTATCGTTCTCTTTTTTTCCTCCGGTCCGGGCGTTGCGCGGAGTGCGCTTCTTTGAGCCACTACCACCGCTACTTCGGCTTGTGATTGGCGTGTTTAACCGTTGCTTTTATCTGTAGCCCGTGTAGCTTCGGTATAGTCTTTTGTTTATTTGCCTTGTGAGGACTCCAAGACTCGTTTTAGCGAGCAACACGGTACACCCAAGACTGCCCAGCTGTTTCTCGAAAGATGCCGAGTACAACTTGTAGCGCTGTGGGCTGCTCAAACAACCCACTGCGCAACACGGAGATGCTTTTTCACAAGTTTCCATCGGACCGGAAATTGGAGAAGGTGTGGGTGAACGCTGTTCGACGAGTGGACCTTGGACTTCGGCCTCTAAGCGCCAGAGGGAAAAAGTACGAAAAAACAGATGTATCCAGCCCAGCACATGTGCGTTCGGGCGCCGCGGCCCGCGCCGGAGAGCCTCAAAGCTTCGTGTCTGGGACTGACCCGCAGCGCGAAAGCGAGAGAACCCCATACTGTATGTCACTTGCAGCGCGGCGTTGAGCAACGCCGCTCCATCCACGGAGCCCCGATGACAATTTAGGCCTAGCGACGAGTGCGGAAGACCGCACACATGGCGACAGGCGCCGAGTACGGCACCGAACGAGTTCAGTCGGTTTCCAGTCGCTAGCTTTTGGCTACAGAAGCGACGAGTACGGCATAGGGCACGCACGGCGGCGGCCGCCAAGTACGGCGCTGTACGAGTTCACGGGTTTTCCAGCCGCTAGCTTTTGAGTATACACACTAACTCTTGTTACATATGCTGGATAACTACCACGTATACAGAATTAAAACAAAATCAGCTTACCTCCTATCTTATGACGGTTAGCGCAACAGAGGTAGGTGCCGCTCGGCCTGTGTACTCGTTGAACGAGAACGATCCTGACGTCACGTTCACATAACGGCTGATTTCCAGTGTTGTCGGGGCCTCGAGCGGCTAGTTTCGGTTTTGTTGGCCGCGCCCCAAACAAAACTTTGAGGCGCCGATATCTTTGAAACTACGCACAATAGGGAGAAAAAAATTACACCTTGCAATTCAGGGACGCTGGCTGCACTAAAAACAGTCATACTCCCAAAATCGAAAGTATGGACCGGAGTTGCCCTTTAACTCCGCTGCCTGGGCGCGGGTAACGGTAGGAGCGTGATCATGTGGTGAAGGTTTCACGGAAGACGTAGTAGCTTTCTCCGATCTCGGAATATCTGCTTCCTTGCCTAGTTTCTTGTGTGCTGTGCTGCGATCAGCCGTAGATTTCGTCCGCGACAACGTTTTCGAGTGTACCAAGATTTCCAGTATTTGAAAAGTTCTACGCCTATATCGGCAACAAGCGATTTCTTGAAAAAATAAAAATAAAACCCCAAGGAATTTATGTCATGCGTTTAGTGTTCGGTTCGGCAAATTACTGCTTCTGACACATCGTGTTGAATCTTCACGGACACCTTTCTTTTTACGATTTTGTGTTTGTGTAGTTCTGCAGTGCCCGTGTCGACATATATCTCGGGTTACATATTTCAAGTCCGGTATTTTTATCGTAAGTGCACTGCAACCTACTCCTTTGCAACAATTGACCGTTTCGTTCCGGATTACCTCTAGAATTAGGCAGTGTCTATTTTGTAGCAGCCGAGAGATTAGTTATCCCGAAATTCTATCGGCAGTCGCATGCCATTAGCTGTCAGCAATCAAGTGACAACTGCAGGTAGGATACGGACTTTCTTATTCTCCCGGCGTTTTGTGAAAACACGTTGTCGTTGATACACGTTTTGCAGACACGTTTCATCGACACTAACGTTTCATCATTACTCGTTACGCGAATTGCACGACATTTTGTCGCGCGTGTATCTCTGAGGCACGTGCTCACCGACCCAGCACACCCGTTCACGCCGCTTCGTGGCGACAGTCTGCGGCGGCTTATTACGAAAATGTTAACCCACCTGTCTCATCCGTACACGCCACTTCGCGGATACATTCTGGAACGGCTCATTACAAGAAAAAAAAAAAAGAGAAGCGAATATAGTAAAGTTAATCTGAGCTGTCGATGAAACGTCGTTCAATGTATGAATGGCGACTGCAGGTGGAATTTCGTGGAAATAATTCTGCCGGATGCTGGGAGGATAGACACTATCTAAGACTAACCCCCGGTTCTTGTTTGCTTAGCAATCTTCTCAGCTGTACAGCCGCTTCTTCGTACCTCTTCACATATCAGATTGCTTGCAAGTTTTACTTGTTTACAGAATAGGCTGTCTAATACACTTCTATGAGATTTGAAAACAATCTCGTTCGTCCGTTTACCTGCCTTTTTGTGCAATCACCAGGGCGCATACATTTTTTAGGGGTTTCCTTGATGTCTTAAATAGGTTAATGAAGTTAGTTATGAAGCGGGGGCATAAAGTGGTGGGACCATGCAACTTTGAATCGGGTGCACCTGTGTTCTCTTCGAATTAAGTGGGTGTAGAAAGAGGTGTAGCAGTACACTATTGAACGGGGTGCTCCTGTGTTCCCTTTCAGAGCAGTAGGTGTAGAAAGGGGAGTAACGGTACACTATTGAGCGGGGTGCATCTGTGTTCCTTTGAGTGAGGCGGGTTTATGAAGCGGTGCAATGGAACACCTTCGAATAGGGTGCATTTGTGTTCCCTTTCATATCATTGAATGTAGAAAGAGGCGTAGCCGTACACAATTGGATGGGGTACACCTGTGTTGCCTTGGAATGATATTTCTCTAGAAAAAGGTGTACATGTATACCACACCAACGGGTGTACACATACTCCCATATTTGGTGTATACAAGTATTCCCCCGAAGGGTGCAGTATATGTGACAAACAGTTACACCCCCTATGGGTGCACCCCATGACACCCTTGTTTTAGAGTGTATAGACAAGACGGATTCACGGCGCTTTGCCGTCAAGGCGGCACCAGACTTCAATGCCGAGGGCATACCTGGCTGTATATTGGGCTTTATATTATATAGACCTTATAGAACAATATTATTCCCTCCCCTTCTTCCAGCCTCCTCCCCTCCCCCTCTTGCTCCCCTTCTCTTCCTCCTTTCTCGTGACGTCACTCGTAACCCTAGCGACCCTCGTGACGTCACTCGTGATAGCCTCCTGAGACCTTCACTGTGAAGGCCATGATCTTCTTCGTGACCTTCACAAGACCTTTATGATCCTAGTGACCCTCGTGACGTCACTCATGACTCCCGTGACGTCACACGTTACGTCACGTTTACATCTTTATGGGAAACGCTCCATAATCCAACACGTGGATCACTCGTGATCCTTGTGACCTCACACGGGACGTCACGTTTGACGTCATTATGGGAAACGTTCCATAATGCAACGCGCACTAACGGCGACGACGACGACGACGCCCCTCTAGCCAGAAACGGGCACCTAAGGGCTGCGCTCTAAAATCGCTCATAACTATTAACGCTAGTCTCTAATAGAAATTTCTGGCAATATGAAGCCAATCAAATAGGAGTAAATGCTTATAGCCAAGAATAGACACTTTTAGCCATTTTCATTCATAAAAACTGAAATAGCGCGGAATTGTCAATTATATTCCCTAATAGCCACTGCAAGCCATTTGAGGCCAATCTACTC
Organism: Ixodes scapularis; assembly: GCF_016920785.2. Lineage (NCBI taxonomy): Eukaryota > Metazoa > Arthropoda > Arachnida > Ixodida > Ixodidae > Ixodes > Ixodes scapularis. Next base: position 714,855 of record NW_024610070.1, on the reverse strand, counting down.
TGAAATAGATGCGAATAGGCAGCAATAGCCACTAAAATGTTATTCCAGTTGGTAAACACAAAAATTGCTCATAACTATTAACGCTAGCCAATAATAGCCACTTGTAGCCGTTTTCATTCCTAACCACTGAAATAACGCTAAATAGTCAACTATACTTACTAGTAGCTATTGCTAGTCATTTGAAGCCAATCTGGTCAGGAACAGAGGCCAATAGCCGACAATAGGAAGTTTAAGTCATTCCCGTTTGTAAACACAAGAATCCCTCATAACTATCAACAGTAGTCACTAATAGTCATTTGTTGTCATTTCAATCAAATTTTTCTAAAATAAGATGCATAAGCCAATAATAGCCGTTTGGAGCCATTCTCATTTTTAAGCACCTGAATAACACATAATTGTCAATTATCGCGTCAAGAGCAATCAGTAGCCATATAAAATCAGTCTGGTCAAATGTAAATACTAATAGCCCACAATATCCACTTAAAGCCATTCCAGTTCATAAACAGAAATAGCCTCAAAGTTTCGTGAATATAAAAATAGCTCAATCAATACATAAAATTGAAAGAATAAAACACGGAGGACAAGCACAGGTTTTATTCTTTCAATTTTATGTATTCATGTTCAACCCGCTCGCCTTCACCAGTCACTCAAGCAATAGTTAGCTAATTATAGCCTTTTGTAGCAGTTTGAAGCCGGACTAATTAAAGTATGTGTTTACAGCCAATAATAGTCACTTGAAGCCATTCTCATTCATGAACACTCAAATAGCAGATGATGACTATTATATTGACTAATAGCCACCATTTGAAGCCAATCTGGTCAGAAATACATTGTAATAGCCAACAATAGCCACCTGGAGCGATTCCATGGTTCATAAGCAGAAATAGCTCAAAGTTTTCTATACTCATTAAAAAGCCTCTGACACGCCAAAAAAAAAATTTTTTTTTCATGCTAGGCGTTGAAATGTCACGTCAGGACATTACAAAAAAATTGTTTCACTATAGAGGGGAGTAGTTTTTTTTATAAAAATAGAAATACGAGGCCCAATTCAAAGTCCCCGCAAGTGCACTGTGACGTAACAGTGTACCGCAAGGTGTTGGGGCGGTCAGAAGGGAGGCATCGGCGGAAGTCACGTGAGTTGTATCCCTCCTGGGAGCGCGTGTAATATTTTTTAAATATTTTTGTTATTCTTCGCACCTCCACGAGCGATCCAACAGACAAGGTTTCTTTTATTTGCTTTTCATCGCTTAATGTTGCTCTAAAGGTAGAAAGAAGAGAAGTCAGTGAATTGACGTGATTAACTACAATGCCTAGAAGGTGCTGTGTAAGGGACTGTCCCGGTATTTCAGCAACTAAAGAAGAGATCACACTGCATGCATTTCCGAGAGACGGCAGGCATCTTCAGCCTGGAGAGTATACAACGATTCGACGACCTCGGTGTCTGAACCTTCAGCAATGAAATTGGGCGAGTCGTACGCAAGCAATCCTAATTTGTGCGAGCGTTCTAAAATTTTTTTTTTCAAAACTTAATAGATTTTTTTTTGTGCCCAGTATAGCTCTGTATCATCGGACTGATGGCATGCACTCGTACACTGGCTTGTACTCGCAACGCTTTCATCATTGAGAGAGAGAGAGAGAGAATAGATCTTTATTAAAACAAAACGTTCAAAGTGGAGATTTTAGCAGCTGCAGGATCAGCGCCGGCTACTCCAGACCATTGATTGAAATTATAAGCAGCATATAAATTTGACAAAAAAAAGAGAAAAAGATTATGTACATACATAAATATATATGCAATAAAATAATCAATTACACATTTACAATATCGAAAACCCGACGTCACAATACGTACGACCATCCCTGGTGGGAGGCACCGTCCTTGGACTAAGTAACCGTCCTCACTATGAGGAGGTATCCACCTGGTCCTCGGACCGGCAGCCTTTAGAACGGTGTCCTGTCCCTTTCAAAAATAGGCCGCAGCACAGCGACGGCATGCCAGTAGCGTACACTACATGAGATTTGTTGTTGTCAATAGCTCTCACTTAATTTTGTGTCCTCCAGATAATCTACAAGATACCCGATCACAGTTTGTTGTGTCCTTCGTGTGTTCCATGGACCAAGGAGTGTTGTGAGGGATAATGGGCGGTTATCGATAGTAGACATTTGTTCTCGAAGATGGTCTCGTTCATCTGTGTATCTTCGGCAGTTGATTAGTACGTGTTCTGCGTCGTCTATTTCGTCACATGTGGGGCACAAAGGGGAGGTAACTTGTCGAATTCGATGTAGGAAATGTTGTCCAAAAGGAACACCTAATCCAAGTCTGTGTATCAATGTTTCAGAAGCTCTTGAAATGTGTCTTGGCATCCAAAATTTTAAGTTAGGGTCGATCCGTTCGAGGTGGGAGTTCTGAGGAGCGTCTTTATAACAAGTAGCCTCGGATCTTTGCCTTGATGTCCTTCTGAGCAGGTTTAATGTGTCTCCTTTCGTGAAAGTAATTGCAGTCTTGGTATTTATATTGTGGGCATTTTTGGCTGCCCGATCGGCCGCTTCATTTCCCTGAATGCCACAATGTGCAGGGGTCCATTGAAAATTAATTTTATGTCCAGTTTCAATAGCTCTCGAAAGGTGGAAACAAATATTTATGGCAATAGATGAACTTGTTGGTGATATGTATTTTATCATGTTGAGTGCGCTCATTGAATCCGTGTAGAGAGTCCAACTGGTAATACTTGTTTTCTGAGTAAAGTAGAGAACCGCTTGCAAAATAGCAAATAGTTCTGTGTTAGTTGAGCTTGTCTTGTGTGAAAGTAAGAAGCTTTTCTCTATATTTAAAGAGGGAATTATAAACGCTGCTGTAGATGATAAATGGCTTGTTGACCCATCCGTGTAGACCGCAGTAACGTCATCTGGGGCTTCAGAAAGCACTGAAAGTGTCATTTGCTTCAACGTGGTTTGGTTTAAAGTCGATTTTTTCCCAACTCCAGGTACTGATGTAGAAATATTTGCAGAGTAAAATGTCCAAAGCGCAGCTGGAGGTTCATATGGGAGTGCGAAGTTTGCGGGAATTATATCTGCATTAGCCATTATTACCTTATGTACACTGGAAAATGTCCTACGGCGGATAGTTCCAACGAGTGGGTGATCATGATGTCGCGTAAGAAGGCGAATGAAATGTCGGAGAGTTTCCCGTTCACGTAGAATCGGTATTCTGAGGGCGTGAGCTTCTGCAACCACCAAGGAGCTTGCTGCGGCTCTTGGTACTCCCAAGCAGATTCGGAGGCTGCGGGCTATCAGATGTTTGAGTCGCGTTTCAAGAGTCCCGGAGAGCCCACATAATGCTGGAAGTGAATACGAAAGGGACTGTGTAACGAGTGCTCCATGGAGAGTTAAAAGTGCTTTCGAAGAGCCACCCCATCTGGTTCCAGAGCAGCAGCGTAAGATATTGATGTATGGCGCTATCTTTCTTTCTAAATATTTTACATGAGCTGTCCAAGACAGGTTTCGGTCTATGTACATCCCTAGGAAACGATGAGCCTTCACCAAAGGCAAAGGTTTCCCTCCAAGCGTGAGTTCAAGGTTATTGAGTCTTCGTCGTGTAAATGGAAGGACCGCAGATTTCTCAGTAGAGATCGACAACCTCGTTCAATGAGAAATTGTTCAATTATTAAAAGTGAAGTCTTGGAGACGAGTCTGAATTGCACTGGGATTAGCATCTGATGACCAAATAGATATGTCATCAGCATACATGGAAATTGATACATTATCTGGTAATAGACCAGGAAGTTCTGTCAATACAAGGGTAAATAATGTGGGACTTAATACGCTTCCTTGAGGAACTCCTTGTGAAACATAGTGCTTTGATGTAAAACCGTTGGGCGTCCGTGCGTACACCGATCGATCATGGAGGAAATCACTCATCCAGTTCACTAGGTGGTCACCTACTTCTAGTCGCTGAAGCTGTTCGATAACATGGCAGTGGCTAACAGTGTCGAATGCCCGCTGAATGTCTACAAACACTGCTACTGTGATTTTGTGAATGCTGCGTTCGTGTTCTGCACAGGTCACGAGATCGAGTACAGAATCCATAGCTGACATATTCCGCCTAAAACCGGTCATTTGGAACGGCAATATTCCACTGGAATCTAACCACCAATTTAGTCGCTGTAAGACCATATGTTCCATCGTCTTCATCAGCACGCTGGTGAGGCTCACTGGACGAAAAGATGAGATGCTTAGAGGGGATTTTCCAGGTTTTAAAACAGGCACTAAAATTGCTTCTTTCCAGACGAGGGGTATACAACCACTAGCCCAGCATTGGTTAACATATCCAGTAAAAAAGGACATTGCGTGCTTCCCAGTATTCGTTAGTGCAGCCGGAGTGATACCATCAGGTCCTGGGGCACTTTTTCGCCTGAGCTTTCTCAATGCCCATTTCAGTTCACTTTTGTTAAATGGCAGATGTATGATATGGTTGTAAGCTGCTGATAGCCGCGGGGATGGGGTTTTCTGATCCGTGTTTGCTATCGCTGTAGGAACGTGTTGCGTCACTGCTCTGCAAAATTCTTCTGCTATATTCATATCGCTAACACCTCGATGAAGTGCCAGCGCGCGCAATGGTTGGCGTTGTAACACCGGCGATTTTAATGAGCGAACTATACGCCATGCTTGTATTTTCGGGGTGTTCGGTAATATTGAATCCCAAAGACTCTTCTATCGGCGTTTTCCCAAATATTCGAGCTCGTGTTTTGTTTTCGTCTGAATTCGCCTGTCGGCGTTGAGCACGCAATTTCTGGTACTCAGGATCCACCCCTAAATGTCCTTGAGGGACTTTTAACGTTTGTGATGATTTCTCAAGGTTAATTTTTATCCCAGAAACGAAGTCATCTAGTGTCTTCAAATTTGTCATTGAGTCAGCGTTCAGTGCACGAAACTTGGACCAGTCAGTTAAAACTATGTCTATGTTTCACAAATCGATGTAATTTTCTGTGACTTATATAGATAGGTAGATGATCGCTTCCCCTGGTGTCGCAGTCGGTATACCAATTGGCCTGAGCTACCAAGCCTGCAGAGCAAATGGTCAAGTCCAAGCAACTAGTGTATCCGTCTCCTTTAAGGAATGTCGGAGATCCGTCGTTTAGAACGCAAAGGTTGTTTGAAATGAGTATTGAGTCTAACATTGATCCTCTCTTTGATGTATGAGAGCTGCCCCAGGTTGGACTATGTGCATTGAAGTCTCCACACAGTATGTAAGGTGCATCCAAAGAAGCAATGAGACATTCTAGGCGTTGTAAGTCTGTTGCACTTCCTGGTGGTATATATACGCAAACAATATTAAGTACCAGGCCACGAATGCGTACCTTACAAGCAACATATTCTCCAGAACTATCAATGTCGCTCATAACTTCTACTGATGAAAGATCGGATCTTATACCTAACATTACTCTTGAGGAACGGAGCTGAGCGTTTGAGGGATATAGCACGTAATCAGGCAGGCGAAATTGTTCGGATACGTGGCCTTCACAGATAGCTAAAACCGAGAATTTGAAGCGACTGACAAAATCCTTGAAATCGCTGCGTTTTGGCATTAGGTGACGTGCATTCCATTGTAATAAAAAGGAAGTGGCGTATACCTCAGTTAGATGAGTCATTGAATGCCGTTGAGAAGTGGTTCCATGGCGAACAGAGCTTTGATGGATGATTTGGAACCGATTTTCGGGTATTCTTTGATAATTTCTTTTATGACTTCCATCATGAGAGGTAGAAACATGTAAAGGATGCCTTTTGCACTGCTTTCTTGATCTGGATGGGCAGACACAATGTGATGCGCGGTTCTAAAACTAGTACGGCGTCGATTATCCACACGGGAACGTACTTCCTCTTGGGTGTCTGCAGTGGCTTTTGGGTTTGGTGGTATGACGTGGGAAGTTCCTTGTCTTGTCTTGTGATCTGTTGGTGTTGTGTTGTTGCCGCTTGGAATTCCTTGCAGAACGTCGGAAAAGGTGGGCCGTGATGCTTTATTTTGCGTGGTCATTCTGTCACTTGCCTTGATAACATCCGGATTAGGAGCTGGAGCTTTCCGTGGAGTAGGTTTGCCATAGAAAAGCTCGCTTTTCTTAGCAGCATGCGCCGCCTGTTTTCGTATACAGCCTGCATAGGTTGATATATGGCGCGAACCGCAGTTTGCGCATTGCGGTTCACGTGGTGTCGGGCATTCTTTGTGGTGATGAGGACCTGCGCAGATCTTGCAGCGACGGGAGCTGCGGCAGTCGGGAGCCAGGTGGCCATATCGTTGGCAGTTGTAACATTGAGTTGGTGCCTCGCAGTGTTCTTGCACGGGGAAACTGTGGAATCCTAGTTTGATTCGTGCAGGTAGTTGTAGGTCTTCACGGAATTTAAGGATTACTGTTGTCAGTGGATGTTTTGTTACGGGACCATCTTCCCGTCGTGTGAACTTCATTTGTCGTTGTGCAGAAATGACTCCGTCGTCTCGTAGGTATTCACCGAGTTGATCATCACTGTAGTCAAGTGGCACACCCCAGATTTTCCCCAGATTTTTCGAGTACGACTGTGGTACAACGACATCCACCTTGATTCCCGCGAGGGCGTTTAGTTTTAGCAAATTATTCGCTGCTTCGGCGGACGCCACAGTGACAGTTAGTCCTCCATTTTTGACAATGCGTTGAGACAGGACTTTCTCTTGGGATGTTGCGACGATTTCTTGCGCCAACCTATTAGGGTTGACCTTCCAGAACGACTGGGATGGATCATTGAGTTTGAACAACACCGGAATGCCAGCCTTGCGAGTCTTCTTGTAAATCACCTCAGTGAAAGGTGCCTCCTCATCGGTGATGGACTGCTGATGTTTCATAGTTTGAGCAGGTGGCTCTTGATATTCATCAGCGCGCCGTTTTCTCGAAGGTGTGTCACTTGTCTGGGCAAGGCTTGAACCCGAGTCATGGGATACTGCGGTTGGTATTACCACAGGTTGGGAGGTGCGTAGAATTGTTGAGGAGGCATGTTCTTGCGGTACAGCGCCAGCGGGGCTGATGACAGATGTCATCGCCACAGCGGCCGGTAGTGGTATACCGATTAACTATCACTAATGGGTATAAATGCTGAAAAGCTTGCCGAATGGTAGAAAGAACAGGTTGCTTCGATCGCACTTCTTCTTCCTCTCCTTCATCATTGACCTTACTGACTGTTCGTCCTCAACTTTTACAGCACGCAAACTAACCAACGGTACAGCGATAAAGAGCTAGTGCAACTGAAACTTCGTTTTCTACTATCACTCGTACAAAGAGCAGAAAAAAAAAAGTCTTAGGCACGGTCACGGAGAGCACGAGAAGTGAAACTCCCGTGACTTCCTGCGAACCCACTTTTAGTGACGTAGGTCGATGCCTCCCTTCTGACCGCCCCGACACCTTGCGGTACACTGCTACGTCACAGTGCACTGGCGGGAACTTTGAATTCGGCCTCCTATTTCTATTTTTATAAAAAAAACACTACGGCAACTCTATAGTGAAACAATTTTTTTGTAATGTCCTGACATGCTATTTCAACGCCTAGCATGAAAAATATTTTTTTTTGGTGTGTCAGAGGTTCTTTAAAGCCATTTCCAGCAAATGTATAGCAAAACTGGATGCTGATAGCCAATATTAGCCAGTTTAAAACATACTCATTCACCAACACTGAAATCGATAATTGTTAATTATCTCATCAATAGCCATTGGCAGCCATTTAAGGTCAATCTGGTCTAAGAGGATGCCCATAACCGACAAAAGCTACTTGGAGCCGTTCATACCTGTAAACAAACAAAACAATCACATAATTATCAATAATAATCACTTCTAGTCATTTAGATCAATCTCAAGCCAATCTCATTAAAAATTAATGCTTATTGCCAATTATAGTAACTTGGAGCCAATGGCATCTAATTAAACATGTCTTGGTAGAAATAAAACCAATAATTCAACAATCTCGGAAAACCTAAATAATTATTTAGATTGTAGAAAATCGCTATGCAAATCCTGACAGGTCTATAGGGCACACTGCATTTTGACATGAAGAAACCAATACAGCAACTCATGTTTACAAGCAAACCGGAGCGCCCCTAGCGGACGCAACCGACGCCGCGCATGCGTGATGGGCGTGTGGGCAAGAAGCTCGCCGTCGTTTATAATCAAACCATTGAAATGGGAGGTTTTCGGCGTCGTTGCGAGTCCCCGCGCTCTTTTTCGCGTTGAACTTGCTGAATCTACGTCTTCCTGGCAATGTACTTGAGCGGCCTCAGCGAAATTAAAAAGGCTCGTTACACCGCAAAACTCAATCTGAACAATGTAACATGCGGCGACTCATTCCGCGTGGACGCCGCAGAATGGACGCTAAACCTGATTCACATGGCGACGTTCTGCTCGCTATTTTCAGTCATGACGTCGCTCAGGCTGCGAAAGGCTAAACCGTAGCTGAGATGTCGACGTCGATACTGAAAATCCCAAGCAGAATCGGACCGAGTGAATCAGTCCGTGATGGCCACTGGTAACAATAATCAAAATCTCCTCATATCTACTGTTTACACCTTCAAACTTAAACGTCTTTTGAGGTATGCACTTTTCATCATAATTACCGGGTCAACAATTGGTCTACGGGCCGCCGTCGTTTGAACGAGCAGACGACAAGCAGAAACGTTTGAGACAACAGACGACAGCTCGAACGATGAGGCGGCCGTTTGAACGTGGTGACGCACTGAACGTAGTCCGCAGAGGGTCCATGCAACTTGACGGCTTTCCCGCGTTCATGTTGGAACAAAACAAATAAATCTGACGACCACAAGTGTTAGTAACGAAGGATTTTGTTAAAAATAAGTAAGATTTGTTTCAGAAAAGTCTATCTTTGTGCAGTTGCATCGGCATTTTTTTTTTATTTGCCTATGTTTGCGTCTGCATTTCTGGGTGTCTTCCGCCCCTACGCGCGGGGGAGGGGGGGGGGGGGGGTGTTCGAGCAGCCGCGGGGTTCGGTGGAGAAGAGTCGGACCCCGGTCGTTAACAAATGGATTGCGTTTCAGTTTTGGGACGCCGTAACACCCCTGTCTTGGGCTTCTGTCCGCACTTGTGGCTTTTAAGCGGGTGTGCATGCGTCCGGCGTATTTCGCCGCTAAGTGTAGAAACTTCGCTTTTAATCGACGCAATAACTTAACTTGGTGGCACCAGTCAGACGGCGAACAAAGCATATAGTGACTCTACAAAGAATTTGGGTTTGACCATGTTGACGTTGACAGCTCGCTGATCATTGGGTAAGAAAGTAACACGTGACAATGGGCAAATTTGAAGTGATTGGTCCGTCTCTGGAGGGAAAAGAGTCCCCTACGAGTCTAGAAAATGGCTGCCGAGAGGATTCTCGGGTATTTGACTTTTGAGATCAGGCAGATTCGGCTCTGGAGACTGGAGGACTAAAGTACGGGTTTTAATATTGGGAGTTTTGTATTGTAAATTACTGTTGACTTGTCGTTTTGTTTTGGAAGTAATGGTGGCCACACTGGCCGTTATAAACCTACCAACGTCGTAATGTGTCCAGCGAGATCGAACGTTTAGTTTTTTCTTGTCTTATTCGACTTCCCGGGGGACTTACATCGGGCGAACACCATCATCGGTCGTCACCATCCTGACCGACCGGCCCCCTCCCCCACGGAGAGTTGACTGGCGCAGTCGACAGGGTCCTGCTGACTTTCTGCGACGGGCGGTGAGCGAAAACGACGGCATCAACGGAGGCAGGGGGAGCGCACCTGGGCTCTTCGCGACAAGTGTTTCGTCTGCTGGATTGCGGACAAGGGTCGTGTCTGCTAGCCTGCGGACAAGGGACGCTCCTGCCGGAGTGAGGACCGTTGCACTATCTTCGTGAGAAGTCCGGGGGGTACAGTTACCCAAAGAAGTCGTGGCGTCTGCCGGACTGCGGACAACGCTCACTCCTCCCGGAGTGAGGAGCGTGGCAATATCTACGTGAGAAGCCCGGGGGGAGGGGGGGGGGGGGGTGCAGTTACCCAAAAGAGTCGTGGAGTCTGCTGGTCTGCGAACAAGGCTCGTTCCTGCCGGAGTGAGGAGCGTGGCAATATCTACGTGAGAAGCCCGGGGGGGGGGGGGGGGGGGGGTCCGGTTACCTAAAAGGAGTGGTGGCAGCTGACAGGTGGTCCTGAGCGTCATCTACGTCGGAGAACAGGACGGCCTGTGGCTTCATTTGCGGACCGGCGAAGCATCCCCAGCGAGCGGCGACAGAGTATCTTGTGCAGGCCTCAAGAGGAGAGACGAGAATTCGCTGCGGTGCTGACCTTTGTTTTGGTGCCGGGGGAATTGCGCGTTTTTTGTGTGTGTGTGTGAGTTTGTGTGTTTTTTTTTGTTTTTTTTTCACGGTGAACGGAGAAGGAACCGAGGCTTCCAGACGACGGGCACGATCGCCAGGCCGAGTGGGGACACTGCGGCAAGGGGGTGGCGTCGACTGGAGGAACAGCTAATTGGATGTCGCCAGACAACAGTCGGTGAGTCCCTTTCCCGTTTTTTCCGAGGTTCACCATGAGCAGACAGAGCGTTGGCTCGCGGACCTGCGGCAGAGTTTGCGAGCTCTTTGGAACGCGCAGGTCTGAAGCAACAGATTCAAGTATAAATTAGGTAAAGCAAACTTTTTTTCTGCTGGCGTTTTCGGATTTGCTTGCCTGCAGCCACAATTAATTTTTTTTCTGCTTTTGTATAAATACTGGTCATGGTGGAATCTGGAACGTGCCGGTTTGGGTCTCACCGGTCTTTGTATGTTTTTTTGTTTGTTTTCTCTTTCGCCCAACACGTTTTTTCGCGAGGAGTATAGCTCCTTTGTTGTTCTTTCGTTTTTGTATGGTACGCGTCTGTCTCGGAAAGGGGGACAGATGTTGCGCGAACAGCAAGCGTACTTGCAACATACTTGGTGGGGAGGTGTTAAGTAACGAAGGGTTTTGTTAGAAATAAGTAGCAATTGTTTTAGAAAAGTCCATCTTTCTATAGTTGCGTAGACATTGTTTTCTGTTATCCGCCTGTGTTTGTGTTTGCATTTTTGGGCGTCTTTTGCGCGGGGGGGGGGGGGGGGGGGGGTCTTCGAGCAGCCGCGGGGCTTGGTGGAGACGATTCGGACCCCGGTCGTTAAAAAACCGATTGGGTTTCAGTTTCGGGGCGCCGGAACACCCGCGTCTTGGGCTTCTGTCCGCACTTGTGGCTTTAAAGCGGGTGTGCATGCGTCTGGCGTATTTCGCCGCTTAGCGTAGAAACTTCGCTTTTAATCGACGCAATAACTTAACTTGGTGGCGCCAGTCAGACAGCGAAGAAAGCAGTAGTGACTCTACAAAGAATTTGGGTTTGACCATTGAGGTGTCGGAGGTGACAGCTCGCTGATCATTGGGTAAGAGTGTAACACAATGGGCAAATTTGAAGTGATTGGTCCGTCTCTGGAGGGAAAGGTGGCCCCTACGATTCTAGAAAAGGGCTGCCGAGAGGATTCTCGGGGTTTCGGCTTTTGAGATTGGGCAAATTCGGCTCTTGAGACTGGGGACTAAAGTATGGGTTTTAACTCTGGGAGTTTTGTATTTTAAATTACTGTTGACTCGTCGTTTGGTTTTGAAATAAATGTGGCCACACTGGCCATTATAAACCTACCAACGTCGTAATGTGTCCAGCAGGATCGAAAAACTTTTAGTTTTTTTTTTTTTATTTGACTTCCCGGGGGACCTCCATTGGGCGAACACCATCATCGGTCGTCACCATCTTGACCGACCGACCTCTTCCCACTCGGAAAGCTGACTATAAGTGCCCGTGAACTCAATCCAAAGTGCTTTCCGCCTAAGCAATCATGGTCCGACGACGTCTGTTTTTCCTTTTTCACGGCCCCTGTTCACGTTCTCGGACGAACGGAGCAGGCAGAAAACGCATCAAAACTGACCTTCAAACCGCGACTCTTTTGGTAAAGCTCCAGTCGCAGCGTTTTGACGAGAAGACAGGTTTTCGTCCGGTTTCTTCCAAAGTAACACAGAAATGCACGTGCCCCATGGCGGCTTCCGCCCACAGCCCCAGACCGGATGTGCGCCCGACGCGCCACCACCGCGCCGTGACGTAACAGAGATGAGTTCGTGTATACGTCTAATATTACGAGCCTATACTCCCTATGCTTCATAAAACACAATGAAAGATGTTTACAACACCCTGTAACGCCGAATTAGAGCGCAGCTCTTGAGAAGGAGGTGCGAAGGGTATACACCTCCCTCCTCCTCATCCTCTTTGCTACTCCTCCTCCCTTCTCTTTCCCCTCCTCCTCTCCTCCTCTCCTCCTCCTTCACCTCCTCCTTCAATCATCCCTCAAGCTGCCCCCCTCCTCTCCTCCCCTTCCCTCCTCTGTCCTCCTCCTGATCCCTGCTCCTCCACGCTTCCCTTTTACTCCTCCTCCCTCCTCCTCTTTATCCTCTTCCCTCCCCCTCGTCCGCCTCCGCCTCCTCCCCCGCGCGTTGCATCATGGGAAATGTCCCATAATGCATCGCGCGGGACCTCGTGACGTCACACGTGACACGCGTGACGTCACGAGGGTCCCGCGCGGTGCGTTATGGGACATTTCCAATATGCACTGCGCGGTTACGCCGAAGGCGACGGCGATGCCGCTCAAGCTGAAAACGGGCGCCTAAGGCCCGCTTCAGACGGGGCAATTTCACACAGCAACTTGACGTCGCAACACCAGCAGCATGGAATGCCGGCGTTCACACGCAGCAACCGAATTGCTACGACTTGCCATCATGATCATTCAATTTGATTTCAGAGCGCAGCTCTTAGGAACCCGTTCCCGGCTTGAGCGGCGTCGCCGTCGGCGTCGGCGTAACCGCGAGGTCACGTGACCCCTAGGTCACGTGACCCTGCTGAGGTCACATGACCCCCAAGGACACGTGACCCCTGAGGTCACGTGATCCCACCGAGGTCACGTGACCCCCCCGAGGTCACGTGACCCCCCCGAGGTCACGTGACCCCCCCGAGGTCACGTGACCCCCTGAAGTCACGTCACCCCTCCCCTGAGGTCACGTAACCTCAAGGAGTCACCTATCCCTCAGTACGCTCCCATCCTCCTCCTCAAGAGATGCGTTCTGATCCCGTGTTACAGGGAATTATAAACGACTTTCATTTTTTTTTCTTGCACTATTTAGACGCACAGCTACGCGCTAATAACGTGTTCTTATATCGTTGAGTGGTGTTGAGAACTCTAATGGTGAATTCCGCTCGCAGGTCTCGACCGCTACAAAAGCACTCCGTTTGTAGCGCGCATATTCAGCTCGCAGATCTGGCTCGAGCTGGTCATATTCCGCTCGTAGATCTCTGGCAGCGACCGCTCCACGGAGCGCCTCCAACCCTGCCGAGTTTGCTCTGCGGGATTTCACAGATTTTTCTGGAAGTTGACCAGAGCGCTCTACGTCATCTCCTTCTAAATCGGCAGTGAGCATGCGCGGCGAGGTGGGCGAGCTCCGCGGTCCGGTCGGGCCACGGTCAGGTCGTCGAGTTGGATCTGTTTGGGTGCGTCGGTTGTTTACTGTGGGATTGTGACGGCTCGAACGATTCTTCCTCGCGTAGATCAGGGATACAAAGCCGGGACTGTGGAGCGGGTAAATCGCAAACGCTGACATCTGTGATCGTGAGAGAAAGAACGAGAAAAAGAACGCCAGAAAAGCCGGAGCAAGACGTAAGGTTGGGCTTGTTCATATTTCAGCCAATATTTGTTTACCTTTTTACACTGCCTTCCGCCGGCATTTTCCCGTGCAATAAAGCAACAAGAGATTAGGCAACGACCGTGCAAGTGATGGTTTGTTACCTCTGTGTTTATTCAAGTCGTACCAGAAATCTGAACTCCGCCGCTGGCAATCGCTGTCCGTGCCCGCCACTTCGAGGTGGACGAAAGGTATGTGACGGTGCCGAACGTGGACGTCTTCGTTATTTGTGACATGGGCGCCGTTGTACGTATAATTTCGCACCGCCTGTGTCGCGTGTTATTTCTGCAGCTAAGCATTGACAGTCGTCACTGGTCGTCGGAAACATCAGTCGGCTGAGGCGTTGGTGGGCTTGTCAAGTTCGAGCAGAGGCCATTTTAATCGGCAGAGGGGGAGGGGTATGGGGCAGGTGGCTCCAAAAATGCGAGTTGATCTTCCCTTCGTCGATTTGGAGGGGGTCCCACGGAGCGGAATTTCGCCTCCCTCGCAGATTTTGGAGAGCGCTCCGGATCTACGAGTGAAATTCACCATAACTCCTCTTACTGAAAACGTTTATTTCCCCCCAAAAAAGTCCATTTCAAACCAGAACCAAGTTTTTAGCTGTCATCATCACCACCATAGGGGTGTCACGTGAAAATATCGCGTCCCTGATTGGCTGCTGCCGCTTCAAACGTCTCCGAGTTGTTCGAGTTGCTCGTCCGTTTCGAGCCGGACCCGGTTTCAGCAATTCGTGTCGACCTAGGGAATGCTAGGGAACAACCCCATCAGCAACCTCAAAATTGCTGGAAAAGTTGCCCCGTTTAAAGCGGTCCTAAGAGATGCCCTTTAAAAGATATATTTCATAAATGATCAATGTATCTGCTGATACATTACTGATACGCCGCGTCCTGTCCAGTTCTCCCTTCGTTTTTTGTCCCTGTCGTTTTGGCGTATTACACCATCATGCAAAACCAACTAGCCCAACTAGCCATCCGTATCTGCTGAGTCAGAGCCATTTGCTGAATTTCAGGTGAGAATAGCTAGTTGCCACTCCCTGACGCCAGAATCGCCTTATGTTTCCGTCTCCTATTTCACTCCTGAGTTTGCTCTATTACTCTACGGGGTATTTGGTTGTTCCATCTAAATTGTCACGTCACATGACCCGCCGCAAAAACTCGTAAGATTTCGAACACAGCAATGGTGGGCGAGTAGAGGAAAAACATGGCGGGCCGCGCGGTAGCAGACGAGAGGAGCGAGGGGAGGAGGGCAGGGGAGGAGGACTTGTCGCAACCTCGCATACATTTATCCAGGGACGTTGGTTCGAACATGTCAACAATGCGCAATGCTATGCCCTCCGTTCAGGGTCTTGGTAAAGTGCTGCGAGTTAAGCTTTCTTTCCCCTTGTCGCCTCTATACCGCGTTACGGCGGACCGGAGTAGACGTTACGAGCATAGACTCCTCTATCCTCACAAAGCCTGGCAGTTCGACGACGGAGCACATAGAGTGCCATTTGGAGCGCGAGGATCTGGTCGCACAGAGCATCAAAGATCCATTTCTCGGGAAACTTGGAGGGTGTAAGCAAGCACCTACATTCTTAAACCGATCATCGAGGAGCTAGGGCGACCTTAAGCTTTGAGATTTAGAATAATAGGTGAAAAGCAGCAAAAATCAAATAAACGTTTGCACCTAGCAATTATGATAAGTGTTATAATATATTTGAGCAGCACGCCAGCTAAAGTCAGATCATTTTAGTAGAGATCCGTGTTGAACTTTCTTCAGCGGAGAACGCTGAATTCTGATGCGACATCATGCAAACCGTCGGAGTAACTATGAACGAGGAGTGCATTGTTAACGGTCTCGAGCTTTAGGAAGGCGCGCAGTCGACGATCGTTTTGTGTACTCTCCGCTCCATCGAAACCGAAGTAAAATGACAAAAAGAAAAGACGCGCACAGATCCGCTACAGCAGCTGGCGTGCACTTTTAGCATTAATAATAATAATAACAATAATAATAATAATTAATATTAATAATAATAATAATAATATTTATTTACATACAAAAATGTGATCCTGGGTGGCGTGCACGGCTGTGCAGAAAAGTTAAAACCCGTACGCGAGTGCGCCTGGCAGCCCCCCACCCAGAAGTTAAATTAAAAAAAAAAAAAGGGTGAGGAAAAAAAAACACATGCACACGCACACATGTACTACACAAGTTTGTACACGGGCCGCAACCCAAAATGTTTTAAAAGAAAAAAGAAGGGTGCAACGTAGAATGTACGGTTACTTCCACGAATATATATACACACACGCACAGACACACACACACACAGTTATTTTAATGTAAAAGCATTAACTGTCCCATGAAGCGAGCCGACGTCGTCAGGTTTGAAGCCGAGCCAAATGGCACCTTAAATCTTTTCTCCAAGGGAAGCCAGCTCCCAGGTATGGAACCACGCGAAGAGCCTAGCTAAACGGCACCTACTTTCCCCAATCCCAAGGGAACTGAGTAAAGCTGATGGATTTCAGCTTTGGTCCCATTGGCTGGCAAGCGTCGACGAGGCTCTCATTGGCCGCTGCGCGTCAGTTTCAACGACCGCCACCCAACGGCGCTGCGTGTCCGTCAGCGCGCCCGTAACACGACGAAAAATTTAAGGTCAGGACGTCGAGGAGAAGGCGCGCTCTGCCGTCGACGCAAATACGCTGCAGACGAAATAAGGCAGCGAAAGAATGACGTGCGTGCTTTCGCATTCACAACTTATAAGAAATGCTTAGGTGTACATCGAGCCCCCTATTCTTTTTTTTTTTATCGTTCCGTGGAAGGAAACATGTTGACTTGGGGAGTTTGCCCAATATTGTGTGTACCGAGAGTTCGATTCTTTATATCAGAGTGCAGTGTATCAGCGCGCGAACAACCAAACTACACAGACTCACACACACACACACAAACAGACGCGCAGACACACACACACTCACACACACACACACACACGCACACATACACACAAAAAGAGATTTAAATTGAGGATTTTTGGGCGATTTGAAGAAAAGTTTTTAGCATATGAAGACACGAGACCTTGCGTTTTGTATGTGCAGGTGACAGTTTAATTCTGATAAACTTACACTTAAAAAACAATTCTCGTTTTTTCGGTAAAAAAGAACACTTTTCGTTGTTGTAGGTGTTTTATATATTTACGCATTTTTTCCTCGTGAATTAAAACAAAAATATGACGGATTACAATCATTCCCGTCCGTATATAAGTAAGAAAATTCCTTTACAATTACTATATAAAATATGTAATTATACCCTTACAAATTACCGATAAATGTAAAGGATTATGAGTAAGTTTGTTAATTGTAACGAATTACGTACAAGTCGACAGGGGAATATGTTGTATGGCTGGCACCTAACCGGACGTACGTGGGAGCCACATATTACATTCTGCGTTAAAAACAAGGCATGTTAGTGGAGTCCGGAACTTATTCTCCTATGCTTCGCCCCCCCCCCCCTCTTTATTATTCTTTTCTTCATTTATCAGTGCCATAGTATACACCTTTTCTAGAAGGGCGTAACCATCTTGAATGTCGTCACTTCCTGTATGCGGTGAAACATCATTTTGATCTCTCCACGCCACTGGAAAGTTATTTACGATAAATGAGTGTTTATCACACAGTCTTATTTCACCTCACCTATATTTCTGGAGTAATGCAGGTTCAAATGCTTTATTATTTTTTGGTCCGGCTTACCAGATACGGAACCCGCGTAACTGAGAACGAGAGGGAAATGGTGACGGCGCGTTGTCCGTCTCCAACGCCAGATCAACGCCCCGGGCCTCAATCAACGACGCGAAGGAACTGGAGATAATTCGCCTTCCCTTTCCCGAAACGAAGGAAACCATGAAGAGAGAAGACGGAGAGCCACAACGGTCTGCGGTTTTCGCCGCGGCGAACCAACACACCTCTCGTTCACCTGGCCCACACTGCGGGCCCGGTCGATCCCTTCTCACGACCACGCGCAAAGTTTCTGAGGTGTTCTCGGAGGGTTGTTACGGAGAGCAGCGCTAATAGCGAACACGAACGGATAAAACGAATATCCGCCGGAGCCGCCCAACGTATCTCCCTCGCTTACGAAGGGGGGCACATAGGCCGTCCTGCAGCGAGCGCATGCTCGGGGGGGGGCCTTCCCCCGCTTTTGTTCTTCCTCGTCGGGCTTGTGTACAAAAGAGGGGGCGGAGCTTGGCCGGGCCTTTTGCAGGGGCCGCCATCTGGGAGCGGAATCTGCACGAGCGGAGGGGCGGGCCATAGGCTTCATAATTCGCTCGGTTGATATCTCCACCCGACGTTTCGGAAAGGAGAAGTTTTGATCGATATCGCTGCGTCTAATTGGCTCGCCGCGAAAACAGGTCGAGACGCAAATCAAAACCCGTGACGCATTCGAACTCCATTGTGGAGAGGAACGGCCCAAGAAATATTGGGTATAGCTAATGACGTCCGCGTTTTTTTTTCTTTGTTTGATCCGCGATTGAGCTAAGGCTCGTATGCGGCTTAAGGCGCCCCAATTTCGTTGGTTGTGCACTCGCATAAGAATGGCAATTACAGGATCAAAAACGCGCTGCACGTCATTTCACCATAGAGCACAAATCATCTCTCTGTGTTTCCGTCTAATGTTGGCAAAAATGTCTATATTAGAGGGAGCTCTTTTCTCATTTCTGCATCGGAAGTAAAGGCCAGGATAGTTCGCTATGTTGATCTGTCTGCAGCATAAAGAAGGCTGACAGGAATTATAAGCTTGGAATGCTAAGTTCTCAGCGCACACGATCAGAGCATTTAGATTTCTTGAGCCCAGGATCCCTTGACCCCTCTTTTTACCTCTGGAGTGGCGAATGTCGCTTCCGTAGACTATCTTAAGACTGTCAAAAAGAGGCTAACCCCTCGAAGATACGAATTATAACAGCGGGTGTCGACCGGCTAACCGAACCTAGCACCGGATGAACGAATTAGAAAATTAGGTAATTTCTGCGAGGCAATCCTCGCACCTTTTATGTCGCCTAACCGGAAGCATATAGACGTGCTACGTTCGCTCTCGCGTTTGTTTCGGAGTTCCCGTAAAGGGTGAAAGTGTATCGGTCGCTTCAAACGTCACTAAAATACCAAATTGAATGACCGACGCTTCCAGCACGACAACCCCTTTTGAACAGGGGAGAATCAAATGGAAGGGACGTGAAAAGGTGCGGCTCGTTCAAAAGCGAGTGAAAAGCAAGTGCGATGTAGTCTTCGTGTCGAGATTCCCATCTCCCCCTCTACCAGCGAGTCTGACCGCTGCTCGGCGTGTTTGAACGACGGGGCGCCAATGAAAGGCCCCATTGTGGTAATAATGGGGAAATTATGGCTTTCAGGCCAAAGCTCTGAGGCGCTCGTGGAACTTCCTGAGGAGTACGTTTCTTTTCTTGCGGTTTTTACCTCGCACGTTTGGTACGGCGCCCTTCCTCGCTACTTTACCTCTTAATTTTTTGCGGTGGCTCAAATAACACCTTTGTCCAAGTGGAAGATAAACACATTTCGGTTCGAGTGCTTTTTTCTTTCTTTTTCTTAACGCTTTGATGGGGGAGTGGTTTTCACGCGCGGGCTGTAGGCGTGAACGTTCACGCGCTTAAGGGGCCAGAGGTGTGAAGGCCCCCAGGAGAACGCGGCTATACTCGGTGATGTCTCGCATTTTCTGCCTAGGCAGCTGTATAGTACGCAAATATATTTGTACATTTTTCTTATATTTTACACTTATATTTTTATGCGTTATGTTTTCTTTCTAAGTAAACAAAAAAAAGGAAAGAAAAAGAAAGATGTTTACAAACACCTGTAATGCGAAAATAGAGCGCAGCTGTTGAGGAGGAGAAGGGGACGGTACGGAGGGGAGGGTATTCCCCTCCTCCTCTTCATTGCCTCCTCCTGTTCTGCCGCTGAATTTATTGATGGGTGACGTGACACAAAGTCGTGACGTCATTTCCCCGGCTAAATTTAGCGGGGAAATTGAATTGGCCTTGAGGTCACGTTGCATCAATTTCCCCGCTAAATTAAGCGGAAAAATTTGCCGGCTACCTTTAGCGGGAAAACGTCTCGTAAATCAACGCACGCGGTTACGCCGACGCCGACGGCGACGCCGCTCGACCTGGAAACGGGCGCCTAACAGCTGCGCTCTAGAAAAACTTAACGTACGTACAAAAGTACGAGTTGCGCATTATGATGTTCTTTTGGGGGAGCGAGCATGCTCAAGCAGCATGGCGATACTCGATTAGAAGTAATCTTTAAAGGGTCATTGACAAGCTAAAATGCATAAATTTGATTGTTCCGAACGATTACAAATGATTCCTAGACCTTAGTTAGAAATAAAGATAGGAAACTACGCTCTGCGATTAAGATGCCTTATATGGCCTACTTTGAAGTTTACCCTGGAGTTCATGACGCAAATGAAGAAATGGTCCCTTCTACACTCGGGTACAACTTTTTTCTGGCATTTCGAAAGAAGTGAACTTTTCTTCGACTTCAAAATTTGCTACTTTTGCCTCACCGCAGTCTCGGGTTCGAAACATCGTGATATGTCCGTATCTTCATCTTTGCTTGAAAGGATTTTTCCGATTACGATCAAGCATCAGCGTATGGCTAGTGGCATGCAACTTGGCCGAGAACTCTGCCTATAGTATCATTGTGGAACTGCGAAGTTCTCCTGACACGGAAAACGTCGGATCAAATGAGTCACCGTTAACTTTATGGTCCCTTTCAGTACGAGTCCAGCCGTCGAAGGTCACCAACTGAAAAGAAACAGAAGGTGAGGAGTCGGGCAAAATGCGGAGTCGATGGCTATGCTAACCACATGCTGTTTAGTTTACGAACAAATCCGCGTTTGCCCAAATTGGTTGTAAGCACTGCGAGTGCCCAGAAACCAGGTTCGCGCACGATTAGGTGACAGCAGTGATGACAGGAGCGCCACCGCAGGAAGGCAGAGGGTTTAGGTAACATTCACATTAGGCCTCTGATTTTATTTTTATTTTTCTGAAAAAAGCGGCGCAGTGGGTTGGCCAGGGCTCTTATGTTTTGTAATTGTCAGTAATGAAGGATACATAAATGACAATAGCGTATCTTTTAAATTTCTTTGCCATAGACATAAACATAAAGGGAGGAGGCCGGTGGAGGGATATTTTCAAAGGCTGGTATTCAGCAATCTAATATTCTTTTTATTTTGTTTTTTGTTAGAATGTTTTTCCCCCTGTGACAGGGTATAGATGCGTTTGATGGAGTACAGAGATGAACGTTTTTGTGTTGCCGGTCATCATTTAATTTAAAAGGTGAGCTGCGTAGGACGACTCGTATCTGAGGTCTCATCGATTGTGCGATGTGTTTTTGGCTACTTCATTTATTCCTCGGGTTATTTTCATGACTTGCTGGCACAATTCCAAAGTTGATGCAAACGTGTGGAACTAACTTTTATATTTTTCCTGTTTCCTTTTCAACCAGCAGCAGTGTGCCTGGCTGCGTCAAGGTCTAATGCCATTTTGTTTTGTTTCTTCTTCGAAACGAGTTGTAAGATGGATAATTCGCAGGAAATACGTTTGGAAACAGACACAACTACCTCTACGGCCGTGTTCCAAAAATTTACTCGATCCTACTCCAGGGTAAGGGTCTTGTGCCTTGGCCTTCCAAAACCTACCCGTATCCAGCGTTTTTCAATCTCTGTTGTCACGTGAGAGGACCCGCCGGAGTAACTCGGATCCATTTGGGTAAGATTTGGATCACAGCCTCCCTGGCGAGCGAGTGTTTGTCTTTTGGCCCATCCGACCGCCGATCAGAGGGCAACGTAGAGAAGGCGCAGGGAATGCACGATGACGACGGCCACCAAGTTCTCCCCCTCATTGGTTGAGGCCAAGGCGGACAAAAGCACGTCGGTACATTTGGCTGGGAAACAAATGCACGAGGTACGGAACGGGCAGACCAACTTGCACGCCGTATACACACACTGGCCACTCTGACGTCACGCCGGTAGTCTGGCGTTGGCGGCAGCGCTGCACATGCGCAAATGCTTCACGGAACACCCCTTTTTTTTAGCGCATACGTAGTGGGTTGTGTAGGCAAACGCGGGCTTGTTTTGAAGGGGTTGGGGGGGGGGGGGGGGGGGCAGCCTGTTAGTCTAAAAGAAGACCGTATAAGGCGAAATCACCTTTCCAGAGATGTCAGGATTTTGAAAATATGAGCCCCAAGAGATACGCACAAAGATAGCACACGGAGGTTTTGCGCTCTTTTAAATGCGACACAGCCGTTCTGGGGCCGCCGAGCCTTGAGACGTGTGCATACTTCCGTTGCGGCTTGGTGAATAAATGGAGCGGGAAGCGTTTTTGCGATAAACAAGAGCTGAAATCCTGAATTTGTGCATGTTGTGCGTAGTCGTACGGAAATTCAATTTCCTGCGTATATTTGGCGGGAAAACGTTTCATTGCTGCATAATTGTACGCCGAATCAATGCGGGTAGATTTGGCGCGAAGAAGGCGACGCGTAGAGGCAGACTTCTGATTACACCGATTTGGGCAGACGTTCGAGAAGGTAAAAAGACGTTATACTGCCATCTACCTTAGCAGCAGCCAGAGAGATGACTTGCACACCATTCAACGAAAGGTGCTTCTTTTTTTCCCGTAGTATTTAGTTTTACTTGATTCTGCGAGAAAACGGCTCGGTATTTCACGTCGGCGTCAAAGTTTTCGTTCAACTTTATGGAAGCTGATCGAGCGAAGATAATCGGCGACGCGCTCCTAAAATTCCAACTCTTGAGCGAAAAAAAAAAAGAAAAAAAGGTGTGGCTAAAATTAAACGTAAAACTGTGAAAAACACACAAATAAAAGTAATGCATTACCGGACGGTTACAAGAACAAAACTCGTGCAAGGAATACGAACAGATACTATTTTCAGATAGGATAGGGATGCAATTAAAAAAAAAAAAAAGCTGCCGATGGGGGTTCAATGCAGATATAACTAGCAACCACTTGAATATGTAGATGCAGACAACAAATACCAAGTCAGAAAGTCTATCAATGGGGATATCAGATTACGAACCGGGCAGATATCTAGCTACGTTTCGAAATTACTTATATAAGATGTTGATTTAGAAAAGGAAACTTGTTTCGCAAATAATTATACAGACAACTGACGACAAAACAATGGGGAGTGGCATGACCTCTTGTGTTGTGACGGCAATGCCCCGCTACGCTAATCCAACTAAAGGCCATAACTTATGACGGATCATTCCTATCATTAAGAATATCTAAATATTTTTCTGAGGGGCTCTTACGGGGCTTCGAATATAATGGTGTGAATTAACTATATGGCAATCCCGGCAAAACAGAAAACACCTCAGGTATTATCAATCACATATGCAACAACCACACAATAGCAATACAAGCAAATCACAAAACACACAGAAAGGGAGAGAAGAGTACAGTACAGGCAAGTTGGTAAATTGCAGACATATTATTAGAATGGAAGACCTTATAATATTCCTTTGGCATGTGCGTTTTCATACATAGGTCAAAATGGACGTTGTGCTAATGAGCGACTCATGGAGCACAAAAGGTGTGTTCTCCTGTAGTCCTCAAATTCAGAAATTTTACTTGATTTTGCGAAAAAACGGCTTGGTATTTCACGTCGGCGTCAAAGTTTTCGTTCAACTTTATGGAAGCTGATCGAGCGAAGATAATCGGCGACGGAGAATTGTCGACGGAGACTCTTCCATGATAAATCTTCCAATAGGGACAACCTTAAATATCTAAATGTGTTCACCTGCTCAATGTCGTCAGGTGAAATAGAATCTGAAAAATTAACGTGGTTTCGTGATCTTGAGAATTACATTATCTCATATTTATCCGGGTTGATGGTCATGACGTATGAATGACTTCAAGTTGTTAATGCTTCTTCATCTTGTTGCAAGGTCTAGGAGCATTGACATTCGCCAGGATTCTTCTACTCCACGCCGTGATTTGTTGTCTCGTGTTCTCTAAGAAAGCTTTATTTCGAGTGTACAGTGTCACGTTGTGAGTGTATACTTTTAATCCTGAATAATTTCAGTAGGCATACCTTCTTATGTTTTGTTTCTCCAGCTGCCAAGCAGACAGTCCCGTGTCGGTTATACCAATTCTTTATCGTGTGTCGTTAAGCCTGCATGTAGGAAATAAAGATATTTTATTACATTGTAATCTTGTCACCGGCCTACGTATGGACATTGGTATCTTGCCTTTTGATAATAATAAAGCATCGTCAGGAATTGCTGCAGGGTGCGGAACGCAAAAAGATAGGATAAGTTACAAACTGTGAAGAATTACTTATTTTCAAGTCCACGATATTTCGAGAGTACCAGCTCTCTCTCCATTCATGTCCCCCTACTAATGGGCAAGTCCGCATGCCGAATCAGGACAACATTGGTGTTAAATTTTAAAGTTTTCTGCTATGAATGTTCGAATTTTGTAGCGCATGCAGCAATCTCTTCAATTGAGCATCTTCATACCCGGAACGTGGTCTCTACCCATGATTCTTTGATTGCTCTTAGTGCAGCAGGTTCTGTAACCAAACCAAACTAAATCTTACGTTCGAGTTTAGATAGTGTAAGGTCGGTCTGCCTTTGGGGTATGGCAACACTGGTTTACGCTCTAGATAATCAGTTTAGCCAGCGTAGCAGGACTACTAGCCTCGAGTATTTTATACATCCCACAGTAGTGATATAATACTGCACACCACTACGATTGCTCATACAGGACAAAATAGGCAGGGGTGGGGATTGAACTCATGATAAGTTGGTCAATTCTAAGGTTATTTTGTTCCCCGCAAGTTTTCTGCAATGGTCTAAGCATCTGGCAATTTATAATGCGATGTGCTTCAACCGAAGGCCGACAGTACTGAAACATAAAAAAAAGGATCCACGAGTTCTGCAACGTGAGCTTTCGCTCCACGCGCTACAAGCTGTGCTGTGTTAATACATTTGACCACCGATCCCCCCTGGGCTGCATGTAAACGAGGGCTAGTTGTTTAGCTGAACCATAGCCTCCTCTATACTCACAAAGCCTGGCAGTTCGACGACGGAGCTATATAGTCCCGATCGCAGATTTGCGCCGTGAGGATCTGGTAGCACAGAGCATCAAAGAGCCATTTCTCGGGGAACCTGGACGTTAGCGCGCAGCTTTTGCAGCGGCGAGGACCGGAGTCCCAATTGTTCGCTCGGGAGAAGTGTGTTTCTGCGTCTCGTCGCAGCGGGGCGCCAGTCACGTGGCTCTGTCAGTATGCAGGAGGCTATGGCTGAACAGTCAAATATAAGCGCTTGCGTAAACTTCCCATTACTCGAATTAAATTTTATATATTAAATCCTCCTATTACCGAAAATATTATTTTGGATTGAGCAATACTAACGCCCGCTAAGATGGCTACTTCATACAGCTGTTCCCCTTTTTGGCGCACACGTTAATATGTTTTTTTTTTCGTACTGCCATCGTTAACAGTATTGGCCTTTGTCTCGCTAGCTTTGAGACGAATTTACTGTATGGCGCTGCAGTAAACACCTCCCAAATAATGCGCAGTGGTGCTGTTCTATGCCAGATCATGAGCACGCGAAGTTACTGATGGCACGCTACTTGCCAGCACTGTGTCGACGTTAGCCAGCCTCCCTCTAAAATTATCGGTAGACACTTAATCTCATCTGAGCCTTTAGTTCGAGATAGAGATCTCACACTTGGGAAAGGGGAGATTGATTTGTGACTACGTGACCGCGATCTAGACACGAAAACACACCTGCGAACTCGGCTCCCGTCGAGGCAAGGGCAGCGGTAAAACGACGGCGCAAAAACTATATTCCTTTCCGTCCTATAGCCTAGGAGCGCAGGTATACGCGCACGAATATACGCGCCATTTTCACCCTTCCCCCCTCAACAAATCCCTCCCGCTCCTCTCGGCCGGCTTTGATAGCGTGTACAGAGAAACGGAACACAAACACAAGCAAAAGCTCTGGCAACGAAATCTCGTTTCTAGACCTTGTAGGAGGTGTTAATGAGGAAAATTATTTATCGACGCCGTTCGTCCGCTAAACTTTATATATATATTTTTTTTTTTTTTTTTGTTTCGCGGGCGGTTTGTTTTTATTACCCGCTGCGCCACCAAGTTTCGCGGCTGCGGCGCGTCTGACGCGGCGGTTGCAGGATCCTGGCTTCGGCCATCGCATTGAGCCGAGCACATCGGCGGTTGCAGAGGCGCTTGCATCTTGTGTTCGCGCACTTTGCTTTTTGATCGCGTCCTGAGAGAGACGGTGAATGTCGGTGCAGCCGCTTGGCGGAGGGCCGAACGCCCGCTTCATTTTGGGCGCCCTCGTGATTCTTAATTCGTCGGCATTTGGCGGGAAAAGGCGACGCTCTCGCGCGCTCGCGAGCTAACGCGTTTGCTCGCAGGGCCGTTTCGGGTCTTCATCTTGTTTGCTGGACGGCTGGACTCCTGCCGAGTGGCCCCGCGTTTATTTTGTTGTTGATGTTGTTAATAAAGTCTGTTGCGTGCTTTGCTCGCTTTGATATCGGCAGAGGAAAAACGGAAAGGAGGGTGGAGAGGAGGTAGAAAAGGCAGCGAGATGGTGACGCTCTGGACCTGGAACGACGTGGTTGGAATAAGGTGCTTGGAGTTCGAAGAGGGGCGGGTGCGAATTGATCTTGAAGTTATGGCGAGTCTATGTACCCATTTTGTTTCTACTGGCAGGAAAACGAAAAGGGCAGGAGGAAAAATGAGAGGACACACGTAGAAATCAGCACTAAAGTTACGGCGTTCTCTCTAAGCAGCGGCTGAATGGCCACTGTCCGACTTTTTGTGTGTGTTTTTTTTTTTTTTTGTATTTTGACAACACCCTTTCGGAAAATTTAATTTACACTCATTCGACCGGATTGAAGACGTAATCCGCTTTCTTCGGGAAGTGACAGTTTGGAATAAATTTTAAACTCAATAGGTCTGCCTATTCATATAGCGTTGATTGGAAAAACCGTGCGTATTATTCTTTATGACACCTTCCACGTGAACGGCCGTCATAGTGGAAAAAGGGTAACACTTCATCGTAGACTCTTCTACAACTTTGATGCCTCACAATTTGCGCTTAATTCAGACTGTCTGCCTTTAATTTTCTCCAAAGATTTTGTTTCTCCTCTGCCACAGGTGACTAATATTGCGACCGTACCTTTACTAGACGTATAAAACACACTACCATGTTTTCTCATTCTACCAAGATCTTTTCAAAACCATAACGTTATATGTTTATTTAAGTGTTAATAGTTAAAGCGGTTTGTGTGGCTTGTTAATGTTTAGCTCATCTATTACCTGTTGGCTTATTGTTATAGCTTCTCCGTCGCCAATAATCGGCGACGGAGAAGCTAACAAAACATTATAATTTTTCAGAAGGCACATGTTTCTCGTGAACTCATTTGTTAAATGTTTAGATTATATTACCCTAGTAAAAACTATGCTGAAGTATGCTTCAGTGATATGGAAACATCATCAAAGCTGTTTAATTAACCAAGTAGAAGCTCTTGAAAATCGGGCTACTCGTTTTATCATTCTTAACTAATCGTGGATTAGCATCTCTTGTTTCATACTATTTATACCCCTACAAACTCTCAACACTCGATGAAAAATATTCCCAGTGTTGTACGGAACGGCGTTCCTGGAACGCGTTCCTTTTAGGAGGAACGAAGGAACGCCACCGTTCCATTTGGCACCGGTGGAACTGGAACAGGAACTCGCTGCATTTTTACTGGAACGGAAAAATGAACGGCGTTCCTTTTTTCGCCACTGGGGTAATTTTTAATTTATTTCTAAGAGGGAAATTTTAAACGTATAAAAACAATGTCTTTACGAAGAGCAGAATCTCGATAACGTTTTGGTTAATTATATTTGGGTTTATCCTTGTGGTCCTCGCTTGGTAAGAAATGGGTACATGAAAGCTAGTGGGCATTAATTCTTTTTTTTAGCGCCCGACGCTGTGGTCCAAAGAGCAATCCCTAAAACCTTTAGTCAAAGGAAAAGGCACGGAAAGAGGGACGTTTCAAACTCAGCTACTTGCTTTGCTTCCACAAATCCTTATACACGCAGAAATCTGAGGCCGACTACAGCCGCCACTGAACTTGCACAAAGAGAACCACAGTTACAACAAAAGAGCAGGTTACTAGATATTGCACGCACTCTTCTATCCCGAACATTGGTCATTTAAAAAATACACAAAAATTTACCGTTTTTCCTTCTCCCCACCTTCAAATTTCTCCTTCAAACGGAGCAACGAATCCAACCTTCACGAAGGAGGACTTGTAGTTTTCAAGACTGACCTCCCAAAAGACCTACCCTTTTTTCACTTGCTCGTTTTGCAGACAACAACATCGATAAGCAACTGTTGTTAAGTTCGAACACGGGAGTGTGTTAGATTGAAACGTATGAGGTTGTTGTAAAACGCTCCTGCAATGCAACAGTACATTTGGCTCGCCTGCATAGCCCACCACAAACATGAATATGGATAAAAGCTGAGATTTCTAATGGTGAATATATCATGAAATAAATCTCTGCTTCGCTTGTTTTCTTCTCCAGGTGCCTTTCCATCACGGCATTCAAATTCTTAAGTTGGCATTTGATGGGATAGATAAAAAATATAAAACTTGGTTCGATCCAACTCAATATGGTAATCAGTAAAATACAAATGTAACGTATATGTAACGATACGTTCCATTTTTTAACTGTAACGGGAACGCGTTCCAAATATCAGAAGGAACGAGGAACGAGCTTTCGTTCCTTTTTTTTTTGAGGAACGTGTACAACATTGAATATGCCGGCCCCCTTTCATGCACAAATTGTACTATAACCCGTGGTCTCCCCGAACCTTTATTTCTCTGGCCTACACCCCATTTCTTCTCGCCTCGATCATCTCTGCAAAGTGAAGCCTTTTTTTTTCGCGAAACCAACATAGTTAAGCGCTTTATCCCCGCCATTATGCATATCAGATTGGAATGGACTGCCCTCAAGCCAGGTATTTAGCAGCGATAACATGTTTTTCGCATGAGATTTCTAAAATATTTGAACGATGTTTATATAATATTGTTTCCTGACCTATTGTGTTTTTTTGTGTTTTTTTTTAATTATAAGTTATCGAACTTGATATCCCCCTTATGTAATGCCGTCCTCAAGGGGCCCTTAAGGTAATAAAATGAAATGAAATTAAATGAAAACTCACAAGATTTGGAAAACGCGCAGAGACAATGAGTTAACCTGATTATTTGGCCCTTGTTCTGCAGGAAAGTGAACTACCAGTCTTTTTTTTGAAGTGAGATGGATCATGGATAAATAACTAAAAAAACACCAACAAGAACAAGGCATTAAATACACAGCGTTTACGCAGGAAAGCAGCAAAACAAAGCAAAGTGCCGGGAAGCAAGCTTTACTGTTCTAAGCCTTGTGACATAATTTGAAGCTTTTGTTATTATATATTGTAAAAGGTGCTTGTAATCAGTAACGAGCCATTTTCGTCCGCCTAATGGTACGAGGTCGTACAACTTCAGCCTTCACATATGTCTGCTAAAATTAACTCAAGGGAGTTTTGGCTTTTTAAAACAAATCCGGTGGGTGTTTAACTGCATGATAGAGCAAAATAAGAAAATGAAAACTGGCGAGACGTTGCTAGAAACAAACTATAGAAGCTTCCTGATTACTTTCAAACGCTGCTATGATTCAGCTTGTCTTTTGTGTGAAACTAAAGCAAAGCCAAAAATGATTTGAAAACTGTGGGTGACTGCTGATCTTTTTAATATAATAAAAAAGAAGGATCGCAAGTACAATGCCTTCAAAAGCATCGTGATCCTTGTATATTGGCCGAGTTCAAAACATTTAGAAACAAGTTGAATTTTGACCTTGAACGAGCAAAGTGTCACTAATATCGAAAAAAAAATATTGTGCTATTAACAATGACCATATAAAAGTATGGGACACAGCAAATGATTTAACGAACACAAATCCAACACGCAGTAATGCGAAGGAACTAGTCATCGATAATGTAAGAGTGGCAGGGAAAGAAATTATTGACGGAAGTAATCGACATTTTATTAGCATTGCCGCGAGCATGAAAACAAATGCACTCATAGATGAGTCTCATAAATCAAGTAGAAAATTAGAGTCAGTCATGCTCCCATTGCAACGACTCCTCTCGAAATTGTTAAAATAATAAATGTTTCAAATACAACGCAGCCTCTGGGGAAGATGAAATAAAAGCTTTACCGATTGAAAATACCACCTGCATACAAAGTCCAGCATTATCCCCTATAATAAATAGGATGCTGGTGTCTGACTATTTCCCCGATGAACTAAAAGTGGCAAAAGTAATTCCTTTGTATAAAGGCATAGGAAAAACCATAAATAATAATTGTAGGCAAATGTAAGTTCTACCAATGATCTCAAAGAGTTTTGAGCGTGCTATCAATAGTAGGTTAAATATTGTTTCCACAAATTTCACACCATATTTTTGCCCAATATGTATTCTAGGAAAACACATCTGCGGTACTGGTACTTATTGAAATAAAATAAACAAATTAAAATACTGAAAGCAAACTAGTAACACTTGGTTTGCTTTTGGATCTAGAGAAGTCATCGGAATCTGTACAATGCGATATTTTACTTGAAAAAAAAAACATGAAGTACGGGGGGGGGGGGGGGGGGAGGGTTAGAATTGACACCACTCAAAACATATCTCGCATATCGGTACCAATATGTAAGCAAAAATGATACGCCGTCTAGCACAAGGAAAAAAAAACGAAAAAAACAACAAAAACGGCATGGTGGTACCTAAAGGTTTGAATTTTAGGCCGATTCTATTCCGTATGTACGTAAATAATATAACAGAAATACCAGGCTGCTCTGAGATGACAATGTACAATTACGAACCAGCGCACAGGCTGATAGTTACTCAAAATTCAAACACAGAAAAATACACTCACACAGCGCTGAACTATCAACAGATTTGTCTTTCAAACTTATTTTTCCTCGACCCTAAGGAATAGATTGCCAAGGAAGAAAAGGGGAAAGACAAGGCAAAAGGAGGAAAGGCGAAATAAAAATAAAAATAAAAGCAGACCCCAAGAACGTCTCCTAAAATGTGTGGAAGAATGCGTTGACGCCTTTGGTGTCAACTCCTTTATGAACGCGGCGGGTCTGTCCCAAAGTCAGTTTCTTTACTTACTTAATATCGATTTGAAGTCCACCTTCGCTGATTGGGATGGAAAAGGCTGCCTACAAAAGACGGGAGTAGGCATAGGATCCAGCGTTGCTCCAGTGCTTATTGACATATCTTTCTTGCACATCCAGACAGGAGTCTGCAACGAATATTGAATACATCAAAAGCAGTGAAAGTATGTAGATATGTTGATGATTTTTTAATCTTCCTTGCTACAGGTGATACAAACATCACAGCCATGATGGAGGAGGTTCTCTACAATTTCGAGAACTGTATGAATCCTGTGGAACTCATCTACGAACTGCCGGTCGAAAAATCATTACGATTCCTGGATCTTCGACTGTATGTGCTACCATATCACATCTGGTGGTCCTATGAGCCCAGGGGAGAGAAACCTCTTCTGTCATTCAACTCTGCACATTCCAAGCTTGTAAAAAGAGGTAAAGTGAGGTCATGCCTTAAGAACTCTATTAGCAAGTCATCCTTACATTTAATGAAGACGAGCTTCGACGTACACATCGCGACACTGTTAGCGCGAACACGACATCGGCGCATTTTCGTATTTTACTTCTAAATAGTATTAGCGAGCACGAAATTTGATCGCTTACATTGTAGAACTAAATGAGCTCTTTCCGTAACAATAATAACTTGGATGACATTCCTTGGTTTTATAGAGAAAACCTGGAAAAACCGGCGATCGCTTGTTCGCGCTAACAGTGTCGCGCTCTGTACAAGTGTCAAGGCTAAGGTTCGCTGGATATCCTCTACCCATGTTGACGTCAATAACCGAGGTTCTCCTCGAAGAAATCAAGCTCGGTAGTGCCGCAAAAATACCCTGAGATAGGACAACCAGACCGGTAGTCGTGCCATATATGCACGATCTATCTCATGATCTAAAGAAAATAGCAAACAAAGCAAATGTGAATGTAATGTTTTCTGCACCACACAAACTTCACAGCCTCTGCAAAAACGTAAGCACCTCCTCAATCAGCCTCGTCAGCTGCGCAAAAAAAAAAACAACAACAAAAAACACAGATCCAACTTTGTCCCATGCGTTGAAGGGGTAGTCTATTGGTTTCCCCTTTCTTGTGGAAAAGAGTACATTGGACAGGCTGGGCGGTGTTTAAAAGACCGCCTGCGAGAGCATGACAAGAACATTGACAATGCCAACTCCGGTCACC
Organism: Ixodes scapularis; assembly: GCF_016920785.2. Taxonomy (NCBI): domain Eukaryota; kingdom Metazoa; phylum Arthropoda; class Arachnida; order Ixodida; family Ixodidae; genus Ixodes; species Ixodes scapularis. The sequence continues at coordinate 682,698 of NW_024610070.1, read as the reverse complement.
TAGGTATTTTCTGTAGGCATTGTGGCTGTTTTACGCGACTGGACAACTGTGCTGTGTTCGGCAGGAGTAAAAACCAGCTCACCCGAGAAATTATAGAAGCGGAGAACATTGCGTTAGCACTCTGTCCTTAGCTTTATCGGAGAAAAAACTGCATTATTTAGACATGAGGTGTTTTCGACAGTAAGGCAAGTATAACCACTGGTTTCTTTCTTTTGGTTTACTTCTGATATTATTTAACAAGTAATTTTCGTTACTCTTGGACTGTTGCATCACACGAACTATTTACGCCAAGGGTGTAGTCGAGAGTAGACCAGCATATTACCTGGTTTATATACGTTCGTGATTAAATTTGTAATTATTTTTATAATTTTTGTAACTCTTGGACTCGGCTGTTTTAGTATTTTCTCCTTTATTTTCCTTTTCTTTGTCTTCTATTTTACTTTTTTTATACATCTTCGTTTTCCTATTTTTTTTCCTTTCGCCTTTCCCTCCTTTGACTTGTCTTTTCCCTTTTCTTCCTTGGCAACCTATTCCTTGGGGTCGAAGAAAAGGAAGTTTGAAATACAAATCAGGGGAGGGTGGGGGGGGGGGTGATAGTTCAGCGCTGTGTGAGTGTATTTTTCTGTGTGTTTCGATTTTGAGTAACTGTCTACCTGTGCAGTACTAACATGATAATGTATGCCGACGATACAAACGTTTTTTTTGTTTTTTTTTTTCTGAGGAGGCAATAAGGAGTGCGGAAATGTTAGCTATTGAACACCTTTTAAAACTTTCTAAATAGCTAGAAATAAATGTTTAGGTTTAAGTCGAGCAGAACTAAGTATGTAATATTTCATCTAATAGATAAGCGAGTTGACGGCACTATCAAGATGGCATTTGAAGACACGTTACTGGATCAAGAGTCAGAACAAAAATGTAAACTCACAGCTGATTTATCTTGAGTTACTGAAAGCATTTATAGAACACAAAACTTATACGTACCTGGCTTAAACAGACATTGTACTACTCACCATTGTACTCCAAGATCAGCTATGACATCATGGTTTGGGGAGGAACTACAACTACAAACTATAATAAACCAATTCTGTTACAAAAAACAAAATTATACGTATATGTGAAAAATATAGAGGTGACAGAAGGAATTTAATAAAACAGACACTTTTTTTTAAATATAATATGCTAAAAGCAGAGCAGATTTATTATTTCAAACTTTTTTAATGGATACGCAGAAACAGGCTTTGCCCCACACCAACATACAAACTCATTCCATACGCCTTTCAAGGCCCAAAGCGAAAAATGCCATCTGTAAGAACACAAGCTGTCGACAAGCCTTAACTTTCTAAATTACAAAAATTCTAAACAGAACAGATATAGACATAGACTTTGATGAGTCGTTTTATGGCTTCAAAAATAATTACAGAGGAGTACTCGCTACAGGCAATGTTGCATTTTATTTGATATAGTGAAAGTTTATTTCATGCAACCGGTTACTGTGTGGAGAAGTACTACTTATATGTACACACCCATTATTTGAACCAATTTAACCCGATCTTTATTCTGCTGAAATGGTATTGATTATATGCTAATGTCAGAATTCGGATGAGGCACTTTCTGTGATACTGTGCATCAGAGGCGAAAGAAATGGTTTAAAGTTTTGTGTACATTGCATTTTTTCTTCTTTTTACTCGTTTTCATGAGAGACGCTTCATTGTTTAAATTTGATCGGTGCTTTATATTGATCTACTTCGTTTCCTTTCGTTTTTCGCGCATGATGTTATCCTTTGTTGCTTTTCGGTATTTTTTAATTGCAGGGGGGGGGGGGGGGGAGAGGGCTATGTCAGGCATGCTGCCCATTTATCTCTTCCCCTCTGCGCAGATGTTATCCGGAAAACAAATAAGAAAAAAAAATTCATGCTGAGACGCAGCGTAGCTCTCATATCTAAACTATAAGCGTGAAATTGCGAATAACGACGGCTGATTGCAACACAGCCGAGTCAGAAAGCCCGGCCAAAGCGAGTGACCTTATAGCCATCCTCACAGAGTCGCAACCTCACCGCAGGCAATTGTGGCAACTTCAGCGCCGAAGGCGACAAACAGATCGTTCTATCACGCAGGCCTTTTCACCAAACCTAAGCTGAAAGAAAAAAAAAAAAAAAAAAAAAGGCAGACAAGCTGGTGTATGACTTGTATACTTCAACCCGAGACGATGCAAAAATAAAATAACGGACACACACACACACACATGCACCTTGATATGTAAAGATTCGCTATTTTATTTTCGCTTTGTCACGGGTAAAAGTAAGAAAATGTAAAGGGACGCGGTAAAGAGGGGCCGATATTCACTGCTTACACGTGCTTACATCGTTCGGTGATAAATGGACGGCATTCTACAATTATTTAGATTTGTTTCTTTTTTATTCTGAGTGGGTACTGCGTCGCCACCACTTCACAGCACCTCACAGGTAGCACAATATCCATCTGATTCATATATTCTGAAATGTATCTTCGATGAGAAAGATACATCGATCTTCACAAAGACGGCTTGTTTCATTATGGGCGGCTGAGAAAAGCTCACCGGAGAAAAGCTCATTGGAGAAAAACTCACCGGAGATAAGCTCACCGGAGAAAAGCTCACCGCAAAACCGGCAGATGCGGAGAATAGCTCACAGATATTTGTTTAGCTTAGCTTGATTCTGCGTAAAACGTGGCAATTTAACACAATTCGCATTCGTCACTTCGTTAAAAATATGTCCTCGTTTTTGTAATATTTTTGAGGTTTATTGGGCATATTTACTAATTCCTCAGAAATTAGTAATCACCCATTTTGTAAATTAATGAAGCCGCAAGTATAAAATCAGAACATCGTACACCGGTAAAAAAGGCAACAATTTAATGACAGCTGAGGGTGCGCTGTCGGTAGCTCTGACAGATAACGAGGTTTGTTTTTTGCGAGCTAATACGAATAGCGGTGTGTGAATAGCTTGAGGTCCAAATATTGTGTAGTGCCTAATAGATAAGTAGATGTTTGTTAATGTAATCAGTGTCGGCTATGCTGTTTTCTCTCTGTTAATTTCCCTAACAAAACTTCAGTTGCGAGAACAGCTTCGTCGTGTCGTGTTTGTTGTCTTCACTCCGTCGTCGTTTCAGTGGTTTTCATCATGTATAACGTTTACCAAATCGCCCAATTCGTTTCCTACCTTACAAATGACTAGTTCTTATATAGCTCACGAATAACAACGGAGACAGTGTGCACCTCTGAAGGTCATGGCTGGCGCGCCGTAGAAGGACACTATCACACAAAGGGAACGTCTGGAAACACCAGCACGAACGGTTAGAAAGCGTGCATGTCCGTGGAAGAAAGAAGCCTCGATATCCTGTTGACGGTTTTATCCTGTTTTCAAATGTTCACAAAAGCTTCAAAAAGAATTTCAGGTCCGCGGTGTTCCGCGTGCAATTTTGAATTTTCGGCATTTACACCTTTGATTTTTAGGTTTTAGGCAGTCATCATTACGTTTTCTTTTTGGTTTTTTTTTAACTTCTTCCTGTTCTTCAAGTTCATAAAGATTTTAGTTAGGCTTTCGTTGCCTAGAGAGTAAGGTACAAAAAACACTGGCCCGCAATTATTAATTTTGGGAGCAGTATATACCCATTAAGCTTAACAAATATTACAAAAGAGGAAAGTTTATTGTTTACAAAGCTGACGAATTTTAATGATAATAAATTTATACATGTTACGCACGATCCAACAGCCTCCATATAAAAAGAAGAAAAAATATCGGTGAGTTTTTCTGCGCATACGCTCAATGGCCGGTGAGCTTTTCTCCGCATCCGCCGGTTTTGCGGTGAGCTTTTCTCCGGTGAGCTTATCTCCGGTGAGCTTTTCTCCGGTGAGCTTTTCTCCGGTGAGCGTTTCTCCGGGATTCTTCATTATAGTTCCTTCTGATCCCGGAATTCAGTGTCCTCACACGTGATTTCTCTATTTTTCCGCCAGGTCGTCTACTAAAAAAACCTGCTACCCCACAAAAAGCACAAACAACAAACGAATTTTTAGTTTTAGGATTACCGACAACTAGGCAACGCTCATCTTCATGCTTTACAAGTGTTCCGCTATGTCGTTTACTTGTCGGGCAGAAACACTGCCGAACTAATTGCTTTTCTACCAACACGTTCTTTATTTGCGTCTTCACTTCATGTACTTATTTCTAACAACGTGATGGAGATTGTGTCTGGTGGTCCCGCTAAGCGTCAATGGAGTCGCGTAGACACGTTCATTACAAAAAAAGAACAAAAGAAATTGCGACAGGCAATCGTTTTAGATGACATTAAGGGCCGGTTCAAACATATATCTCACTGCTAAGATGAGGCAAAGCCAGGGCTTTATCATCTGCAATATCTTCGCTGCATTTCTGGGGGAGGGGGGGGGGGGGGGGGATTCAGTGCAGCAGAGCGCTCAGGGCAAATTCCGCGCTGTGTCTAGAGTGCTGAGTCAGTGGCCAGCAGTATTTGCGAAGGGGCCTTAACAAACCCGAAAAAGCCCCGTCTCTGAGAAGTTCCGAGCAGAGATAGGCAGAGTATTGAAGTCAAACTCTCCGGGCTCGAACAGCACGCTCGGTTAGGGAGCGACGTCGCAGCGGGAGCGACGCGATGCGCGTCTCGTCGGGACCACCTCGAGCGCTAATGGCCTCACACCCACGACTAAGGAGAAGGCCGAGGGACGGCAGCACACCTGACCGCTTGCGCGCGCTTTGGCCCCCGAGCGGTGCCCCCGCCGCAAACTGAGTTATTACGCTCGAGCCCTCCCGCAGCATGGGAAATTTCGAATGGCCCTCTTTTCGCGTTCGCAAGCACAGCTTCCCTTCTGCTCTCTCGAGGGGAGCGAGGTAAGAGAAAGCAGTCTTTCTTAAAACGACCAGAACAACAAAAGCTAGCTCTGTTCTTCCCACGTGGTTTCTGAGTGCCGCTGCGGCTTGGTCTGTGTTCGCCGCTGTCGTTTCGAAGGAGCCGCATGATTTCAGTGGCGTCCACGTATCCCATAGCAGCGCTGCGATGATGCGGTCTCCGGACGCGGCCGCTTCTGGGCGCGGAGAATATAATGTGTCATTCCCCCGCACCTTTTGAGGTTTGCCGCGTTCTTCTTCGAGTTAGAAAGAAGGAGAAAAATGAAACGCGAGAAAACCGTTCCCGCCCTTTTAAATTGGATTTTGGCTCACTTCTGCCAGCGAAACGCCTAGCGGAGAAGCTCGGGGATAATCTCCGAAGCTGTTATGAACATGTCCCGTAACCACTAGTGACAAATGGATCTCTTTATTTTATCTTTTTTTTTCGCGTGCTGGGGGGGGGGGGGGGGGGGGGGCGTTTTTCGGAGGGGTGCGCGCACGAAGCGTGCGAATACCAATTCATAATGGGGGGAACTTATTCTATCTCATTCATGTCGGAGTTGTTCGTCTTATTCTTGCTTTTTTATGCTGTTTTTATTTTCTTTGAGAGCCTAAATAAGAAAGAAGATGCGCTGCGGGGAGCGGTAAGTCCGCGGCTAATGTTCATCGACGCATCGCCCCGGCCTGCGAAGCATTAATCAACTTAGCACTATAGGACGCGCGCGCGCCAAGTCCCTAATAGCTAATTCGGAGTTTCCTCGCCGCGCCCGGGGCGCGCAAAGCGTAGGACTACATATTTCTAGACGTAATTGTTCCGAATGCGTGCACGCACGCAAGAAAAAAAGACAACGGCTAATCGTATGTAACGCATCTAACGCGTTTTTATTGCTCTCGATGAGGCAACCCATGGACATATATAGCTGGCTCGTTGATATACAATGTGCAAAGGCATGTCTATATATCAAGCACTCCAACCTACGAGCAGGTGGCAGCGCGAGCAAAGAGAAAACAAGGGCGCAGGCTGTAATCACGATAACGAGATTAACGCCGGGGACTGTAATGGAGGCGGCTGGTTGACCGTGAAAGATATCTCCTGCTTGGTCGATGCTCGTCAGTAATGCTACCAGCATGTCGGCGGAGCGAGCTAGACGGGGACGTCACGACTGCAGTCGCTCGCGCGTTCGAGGCACCGGACAATGAACGAGTGTTGTCTTCTCACGGCCATTACCGGCGGTGTTAAGGAGACGATGCGAGCAAGTTTCTCACACACATCTTTGGAGCTTCGTACTTTGTGTTTGGAATGTCGCATTTGAAGTCGCTTCATTCAAACGCTACTTATTGCATATAAAGGTTTTTTTTATCGGCTTCTAAACTTGTCAGGATTACAAGTAAATACTTTAGAGCAGTAAAACGAACAAACAAAAAAATATGTGAGTGCCCTAATTTAGTGTCTGGGTACTTCCTCGATCCATGTTACAATACCCCATAAAAGAAAACCGACAGAGTGGAAACACTAATAACAGAAAGATTGATTTCTGTTATTAGTGATTCCGAGTCCGTCCTCGTCGCCCCCTAAATCCAAACTAATAAGCGAGTTGTAAAAAAAAAAGGAGAAAAAAGAATTTACGCCAACTTTTATATTTAAAGAATCTATGAAATTCAGTATTCAAGGTACAATCGTTCAAAATGATTTGGAAAACCTCAAACCGTCATTTCGGGGAGTGTACAACCTTGATTTTTATCAATTTCCCGTCTACATTGAGTGGGCTAAACAGGGTGCGTAGGTCACGTGGCGCCAATTCGCCCGCTAAATTTAGCGGGTAAATTAAATTTATGTACAGTTCCTGTGACGTAAATTTTTCTGCTAGATTTTTAGAGTAAATTTTATTTATGTGTTTCACGTTAGTTTTTCTGCTAAATTTAGCGGAAAAATTCAAGGTTTCTAGGCCACCTGACATCAATTTTCGCACAAAATTTACTGTGGAAACTGAATCGGTCACGTGACATCAGTTCACGTGATATCGATTTCTCCGTCAAATTTAGTGGGCACACTGAATTAATCCATAGGTCACGGAAAGTCCAGCCACGCGCCATCAATTCAAGTTTCGTGACCTAAACACGAATTCAGTTAATGCGTTAATAAATTCGTATGAAATGTATGAAAAGCTGCCCACAATCAGAAACAAAAGTGGTTGCGTCACGACATGATGCCCTTCTCAGGGCGACCCTCTGACAATTTACATCTGGCGGCTCTTTATCAGGATATTTGTTTTTTTCACTTTGGATACAACGGTTTCGTGATAGCAGTAAGTTAAATAGATATCTGATACAAAATGGAGAGGTAAGCCACACTTTAGTCTCCGACTGGCTGCTCTCTAGGGAAGAGTAGAGGTGGATAAGAACATTTAGAACTAGAGTAAATAATGTAGTTACAAATACATCGCAGACATTGACGAAAATTGATCTAGGAGTACAGTGCCTTTGACGTACTTCTAAAGTGATTTAATATTGATATGTTTCTGAAAAGGAAGTAACGGTGAGGCTCTCCTGGCGGCCGAGCATTGCGGCAACAGGAGCCCGCTTTTCAGACTCAGAAAACGTGAGTTTAAATTTCACACTTGGTTGCGGCAACTTAGGTGAAGGCGGCATTGCTGTGCTCCCAAAATCATTGAGTCCTGACTCACGGATTACCGATCATTCTGGCCTGGTCAAGTCGTCTTTCCAGCCAGTCACATCAGATGTGATTTTAAACCAGAATAGCCCTTTACAAAACATTTAGGTGAGTTTCAATTGAAGTTCTAAAGAATTCACTCAATACACCTTGTTGAGTTTCAATTGAAACGCTTGTTTTCTCGTTTTTGTCTTATTGTGTTCCTATTGTGTCTTCACTAGATATTATACTTCCTGTTTCAATTTAATTGTGGCGATTGAATTTCAATATAATTGTGGTAGCTGTGTTGCAGTTGAATTTCAATTGAATTTGTAGTGGCTTTTTCAATAATATGTTTGAAGTGCTTTTAAAACATATTCCTGCAACTTGTTGGGATTGTTTATCTAGAATCCTCTAATGCATAGGACGCGCAGGAAACAAAAACACGAAGGAAACGAACACCAGAAAACGTGAAACTCTCACAACACTTCAATCACTCTTCCCTCGACTACTCGACCGCCTTATATAGATATATATATATGAAACGAATTCACTTGGCCGGTGATCGCCTCAGCACTTATTAAGGTTCCTGGTATAATATTCCCTCCTCGGAAGTCTGATAAATGGCAATGTGTTCCGATGTCATTCAACTTTAACCCTTTGCAAAAAAAAAAAAAAATGTTGCAGGCAATAATTATTCGGAGCAGTCGCTAAATCCACAAAAGCGATTCTTAGAGGTTATGTTATCGCTTCTTTGCATAGCACCGCTCAGGACGAGGTGAATCACGGTGGATGGCCGTTTTGAAATATTTGCATTATTTATCCTTTTATTTAAAGAGTCACTAGTATAAGAGCCTCAATGATGTCGCTTTAGTCACTGACAGAGTTGGAACGCCATGGCGTGTCTTTCAAACGTCCGGCCTTCAGCAAGCGCTCCATGCCTTTTACCTGCTTTGACAGCGCGCGCGCTCTTGATGTGCACGAGATTTTAAAGCGTGTTTGAAGTGGGGACTCGCGCTGGAGGGGAGACAAGTAAAATTCCTTCCTGTTGTTCTCACCCTGTCAGGGACCATAGAGTTATTCTACTGCACGCTAGAGGTCTAATTAGCGCTAGTGTGCGGTTAGAATTTGAAGCAGACGGCCACCAGTCTGAAATGGACTTCCGGCGATGCATGTCTATGAAAAAGGGTATTGAATTTTCACCCTGTGCTTGCTTATAAAAGAAAATATCGCGAATACATCCTACGCGTAATATATAGCTTGGAACATTCCTCAGTCACCTGGACAATAAGATTGGATAGTTGTGGCGTCCTTTTTTTCAAGTTCATGGCAATAAAAGCTGTGCTATAATGACTTCGTACAGATATTTATATACACTATCCGACACTTCTAACACGAACGCGACATCGACGCTTTTCTGCAGGGGGCGGCTTACGTACCAAAGGAATGAAGACCATCCAAAAAATCAATAGAGACATCAAGAACTACGCACTAACATTGGACCAGTACCTACCTATGCACGTAGCCAATCAAAATAAAGTCAACTAATGAGGGCGACTTTCAATAAATAGCATTAGCTTTTTTTCACTCTGCTTGCAAAGGTAAGAATCTGTTCTAGCGTTGAAAACTCATTTCTGCATGCTCGAAAATTTGCTGGATGGGGGAAAGCCAGGAAACTCTTATCTCCCGTTAAATTCAGCCCAATAATAAAAGGAGAACCACCTTTTATTTTGCGCGTACTTTTTAACTGTTTGGCGCTTTTTCACCGCTCATAAATGGGAGTCATTCTAGTTAAAATGGTCAACGTGCAGGAGAGCTGGTGCGTATTAACAGCGTAGGGTAAAGTACATCTAAAAAGTACTTGAAGTAAAGTACAAAGTAAATGAGAGGTTATGTACATCAAGTTAAGTAGTAAGTACACCGGGCGCAATGTACTTGAAGCAAAGTACTCCAACTACAATGTACGTTCATAGCAAAAAACAATTACTTTTTAACACGAGGTTTCATGACGTCCTTTCATTCCACTATACAGCGTTTTTTAACCGGAACCTAAAAAAGATTCTTAAAAAAAAACACAAACAAACACCGACGTAAATACTAGCGTATTTTGTCGTGTGGATTTGAATATCGCAGGCATTTGACTGGAACGTATCAATAAACGTAAAAAAAAAAAAAAAAAAAAAAAACTGTTGGGTGTGACGTCATTCCCAGAGGTTTCAAATGTCTTGCGCTGGCCGCTTGTGGGGGAACGCGTCTAGTGTTTTTGATTGCTCGGGCAAGGCATGCGGAAGGTGTTGAAATGCTGAGGCCTCTGTATAATACGTCACAATTCTCCCCTCCCACCGAACGCGCCAGGAAGGAGGGGCCTCAGCGCTATTTTGAAAGTGCTATTGTGGCAAAGTGGCGCATCAATCTGAAATATCATTTTGATATTCCTGATCCTGGAGATCAATTGAAAAGGTTTAAGTGTTTTTTTTCCACTCAAATACAGAACCGCTTTAGTTTCCTTTTAACTGGCATGCATTGCCCCAGAGGTAATCTGGAGCCAATCAGTTATTTTCGGAAGTGGAGGCGAGAATTGGATGAAGTGAAGGGGCCACAGAATAGTCGTTTTACTCTCGCTGAGGAACTATTTAACACATACAACTTATAAGGCACTTATTTCATGAAAAAGCGTCATTCTTTTATACAAAGTTAACATGATCGAATTTGGGGATTGTACTTTGAAGTTCAGAGTTGTACTTTGCTTTAAAAGTATCTGAAAAATACTTAAAGTTCAAATACATATTTGGACAATGCACTTCAGGTAAAGTACAAGTTTCATAAGCCTACTTAAAGTAGTGCTTTAAGTACAGTGTACTTAAAGCACTTCCCAACATTATAAAGTTGAATATATATTAAAAGAAACATAAGAAAGATCACATTATTTGTCACACTGCCATTAAAATGACATAAACCAATTTCTTGCATATAGGAATCCTTGAATTTGTTTTTATTCTGAGTGGCATAAGTGCACTCGCGTTTTTTTCTTTTTTTTCAGCTATGCCCTGACTGAGATTTCTCAATGCAAAGGATACAAATCCGCTAATGTCTACTGCTCTAATGAGGAGACAAAGAATTGTTTGTCAAGCGACAGAGCTCAAGTGCGTGTCTAGCGAGTGAGCTCAAATTAAAGGATATTGAGCTCTTAATGATACATTCCATTTATATATCTAATGAGTAAGCCAAAATTATTTCACATAGAGCTTTTAATTATTTAACTAATTTGAAAACCTAATGAGTAAATTCAAAATAATGAATATTAAATTCTTAAAGGCCAAAAGTTTTGAATTGCTAATGACTAAATTCAGAAGAATAGATAATCAGTCCTTAATGACTGAATTCAATTGCATTCCTGGTGAGTAAACTTAGTAGAATATATAACGAGTTTCCTCTGATCAAACTCAATAGACGTTGAGTTTATATTAAGTTTCAATTAACTCTATGTGAATATATTAGAAGCTCAATCGAAAGTCAATAATCATCATAATTCATATTCCTTGAGGGTTGTAGGACATTATACAATGGGGCGGCAATAAAACAAAAAGACCAGCAAACACAAATAAAACACTGTAAACTTGTTAGCAAAGTTCGATAGAGTGAGACTAATGAATTCAACAAGTTTCACAGTATCATTATCGAAACGATGTTTTGGGATAGTGAGTTCCAATCCAAAATAGCCAATGATAGCGTGGAAGTCTGGTCAGACACAAGTGATGAACTAACTGGACGTAATTTACATGAATGATTTAAACGGGGGAACATATGGTGGGTACGTGTAAGTAACGATTCTCTAAGGTGGGTGTTTAGATAAAAAAATTCGGTGAAGCACAAAGTGGTGTGATACTTGGCGGTGAAGGGAAAGTGAATGAAGGTTAGCCGATTGGCGTAATCTTGGTACGCTGGTATATGTTGAGCTATTAATATAAATAAAACGAATGGCTATGTTTTGAACGGATTCTTAATGATGTGTGAGATTTGACTGCCATGAAGATCACATTTATGAGGCATTTTATTACTTGGATCTTATAAGAGTAGTAGACGCTAGTCGTTTTACGGAGAGTGTAGCAAGTTTCATGTCAAGGCGCAAATATCAGAGAGTGCGGTTCGTATCAGCAATAAGATAGGTTATGTGAGGAACCCATGATAGGTCGGAGGCGAAATTAACACCTAGTTATTTATAAGATGAGCAGGCTGTTGTTTGAGTGTTAGCAAGGTAATACGAAAATTCTGTTGCACGTTAAGTTGTGGGAAAATGACGGGGATTTAGATTTATTGAAGTTTAGAGCAATTTGTCATTTTCCGCACCAATAAGTTACAGACGCAATGTTTTCCTGTAGAATTAGATGATCATGGTACGAATGAATGGGTCAGTATATGATGCAGTGGTCGGCGAACAGGCGCACGAAAGAAGCTATTTTATGGTAGAGATCATTAACGGCAGATTAGGAACAGAAGGCGGCCGAGTACGGATCCCTGTGGGACGCATGATGTTACAGTACACGAGGTACTTTGCGGTCTTCTTGGAGGAATATTGCGTAGGATTAATTAGGAATTCAGAAACCCACTTCCAAACAAAGGAATCTTTTTTGGACAACGCCTCCTCTATAAACTTCCGACAGTGGCTAGTGTTGTATTCCCGGAACCAACGATGGACAAAATTGGGGGATTAGAATTCCATAGCCTTTTTACCCGCTATCAGAATGTGAGTCAGGCGTCTGATCACAACATAAAATAAATCGAAGCCAATCGAAATAGCTCGAAAAGGAGCCTTCAGTCAGGAAAAGGCAGCTGAAGCATTAGCTGACGGGCAGTTCCCAACGCTCACCTTTAATTCTGCAGTTATTGTGCATTCACGCTGCTCATACACATCATGCAAAGGACACGGAGTTTCTCCGCAGACATGATGACAAAATAATCTGCGGAGGCGCCTCAGGCATGTTCTGCGCATGTCATCCATGAGTACACTTGGAACATGTCTGGAGACTGTTTTTGTATGACCGATGTGACAGGAAGGAGACCCGCACCAGACAGTGCTTGCAGACTGACTTGATGCATTAATAGTGGGCCCGCGTCTTGAGGTTGTACATAATTCGCTGTGGCAAGTTGGATCCAGGTACTGTTGTGCGGATGAATGAAGGCTCGATTAAGCCAGAATTTGTATGTCGCTTCACTTAGTTTCACTCAAAACAAAGCGACTCACCTGCCCCTACTCTCTTCAGCCAGTAGATTATGTTATTGCTCATACTATATTCATGGCTGAAAAGTCGAAAGTTCTAGGTGGTGGAACAAGTACACCTGATTGAGATCTGCGGCTGCGCATAGTAGGGAAGCATTCTATGTAGTGACTCAGTTAATTAATGTCTCTGGAAATTCCGCTGATTTCTACATTGCAAACCTTCATTTTTTCGAAATTTGCACTTAACACGAGGTCGATTGACTGAGCGTCGGTGCGCGCCTTGTTTTTGAAATCGAAGAGTGTAAATATCTTTATTCAGGCTTTGACGCCTTCATTTTTATATTATCACTCCGAACTACAAGTACAAAGAGAAGGAGAAAAAAAAAATCCAGGAGAAAGAAAAAGGACCGTATATCATCCTCGCGGGCGCTCGCTCTCGCTCGCAACCTAATTGAGTGTCAGGAATAAGTCGGCGGCGCTTATTGTGTAGCTGCCACCTCTGCCAGAGGAATTCTATCTCTCTTCGCCTCCTGACCAGGTCGGACCGTTCCAATTAAAGAAGGGCGTCTCGCGCGGTGAAACGGCCGAGACTGCCACCGCTGAGGGAGCGTCTGTTCGGAGAAAAGAGCAATTAAAACGCCCGATTCGCACTGCCGACAAATGAGCGTTAATTAGTCTCGAAAGAGAAAGGATGCGGGTTCCGCCGCCGCTCAGCACTCCCGCGGCAGTAGCCAACCCGCGATTACGCTATAAATCGCTGGGCGTTTGCGACGGCGCCGATTTGGGAGTGAACACTTCTGCTCGTCGAGGAAGTTCGGTGACACCCAGCACTGAGCACCGCAACCGGTACTGACAATTCGTTTATCGCATAGTCGCAACAGAAGGAAGCCTTATGTTAGGCTACAGGACTGATACATGGCGTAATGAGCCAAAAGAAACATCCAAACTTGATGTTCGTGTTTAGACAGCGTAGGATGGGTCTGCCTTTGAGGTGTGGCGGCACTAGTTTTCTCTGTAGGCGATAAAAGGAGCCAGTGCAGTAGAACTACTAGCCTGGAGACCTTAACGTACATCACGCAGTAGTGATACAAACGCCGGTACAATGCTCAACCAGATCGAAACGGTCAGGTGTGGGGATTGAACCCAGTATCCCTATATTCTGCAGCGCGAGCTTTCGCTTCACGGGCTCCGAGCTGCGGTGCTCTAACAAAATCAGGGACGCAATTTTTTCACGTGATGCGCCCTGTCGGTGGTAATGACAACTGAAGACTTGCTTCTGGTTTGAAATTGATCATTTTCGGAAATGAACCGTTTCAGAAAGATGCATTAGTATTCTCAAGGCCATCTAAATAAATAAAACACGTTTATAGCGCGTAACTAAGTGTCTAAATATTGAAAGAAAAAGAAAATTTTATGATGATGATAGCACATTGCAGCAATTGGTTGCTGCGCGTGAACGCGGGCGGCCCGTGTTGCTGGTGTTGCGACATCAAGTTGCTGGGCGAAATTGCCCTGTCTGAAGCGGGCCTAAGTCAGATTCCAAGGCTTGATCGTATCGACTACCAATAGTTCGAGAACGTCTCGTCTGACAACAGGCGAGACTTCTCACCTGTAGTCAGGGGGAAGTCGCCGTAGCATATAGACGCTTTGCACACGCGCCAGATCACAGCCGCCATTACTGACCTTCTCTTCTCATACCGAGATACCAAGCCACTGAAGCGGACTTTGCCGAGCCTCCGGAAAGGCTAATTCTGGGGAGGACACAGTTGGCTCTAAGATGACAATAGCCTGTCCTGCTGTGGTAATGATGGAGGGAATTGATCAAAATAAATGGAAACAAAAACTGAAGGTCGGTTATGGCGGCGCCCGTGCACAGCTGCTGCGAAGTGCCTATTGGAACTAGTAACAAAATTCACTCCCTAAAAAGAATGTTCACTTTCGCTCGTGCCGGGTCGATTCCACCTTATACTGAAAAACTTGAAAAATGACAGAATGTCAAAAATTAATTTGAGATAATTGGTACAAGATACTCAAAAATGTAATTGAAATACAGTACCAAATTGTCTCGATCAAAAGTATTGCTAAGATACCAAGACACTTCAAAACGTATTTAAAATGCAGTATCTCTAGTAGAGTATTTGAGATAGGCACAAGTCTGCTGTCTCAGGTGTGCCAACTTACATCGCAGCCGTATAAAAGCATACGGGCACCGCCCCCGCGCACCTGTTTGCATTAATGGGCTTCGCGAAATCGCGATTCCCAAGATCAATGCTGTGCGACGCCCGTCCATACGCCAAACCAACAAGAATATTCGAAGCTTTCAGCGACGCTGGTACTACGGTGAGAAAATCACACTTCCTATACTTCGTTATGCTTCCGTCCGAGCGCAGCCAAAGGCTGAGGGACGGTTTGCAACTTCGAGAAGAGCATTCCTGCGTACCACAAAGTAGTCCGCATAAGTTTTTTTTTTTAAATAACTGTTTTGTGCCTAAACATTGTGCAATATTCCAGATGTGTAGTGCTGAAAACGATTTCCAACTAAAGGAATTAAATATCTGAAGTTTATGTTTTTATTAATATATGTAAATGCATGTGGCTCGGTCAAAACACGTACATCCTCTGGCAACACGGCTGCAGCGCTCGTTTTTTGTGCGTGATTTCGTTCCCATAATGGCCGTATCATTTGCTCCGCTGCTTTCCTGAACCAGTCGCTTCAAAACGTCCTTTCGAAAAGGCACGTTTGGGCGTCAGGCGCGAGAGGTCGTGATGAATGTCTGCTTTCAAATTCGGCAGGAGACTCCGGCCGCGTGGTACCGCGAATTCATTGTAAACAAGAAAAGCGTCCGGGCCACTACAATTCACTGATACGCGGCAAAATCAGGGCACCCCTTTATCTGCCGATCGCATTGAACACCGAGAAGCTGCTGGAAAGGACTGTGCCATGAGCCCTGGTATATGCAGACAATACAAGAAAACATCAACGGCCGGGTCATCGGTCACCTTGCAATGTGTACTTACATCTCAAAACTATGCCGAAACGCCGAAGAGGTGGAAAGCTCGAACCCAGAAGCCAGTGGCCAGCTTATGTACTGACATCCCCTGTGACTAAATTTCAGAACGTGAAAGGGCACTTTTTAGACCTGTAGCAGACGATACCGTTGATACACCCATAGCAGACGAAATACTCGCCGAGCGCGGGCGGCGCGGACGGCCCGCGGCGCAGCGGAGGGATACAAAAGTGCGGGCGAGATCGCGTGACCTATCACCGGCTTGTGATTGGCTCCGGCCACACGTAGCTTTGGCTGCGCTCGGACGGAAGCTGAAACGAAGTATGGTAAGCGGATAAACAATTTCACAAATGGGACGCTTGCTTACACCTTTTTGAAATAAATATATGAGGTAACTTACCTATGACTCTCCAGACTGAACCTCGTACTACTTATTTCACGTCAATCATCCCAATGACAGCCGGCTCACCTTCCAGATTCATCATGTATGATGAATGTATTCACCCAGATCTTAAAAAAAAAAAAAAAAAAAAAACAATGACTCCAATATGCTTAGGCCCATTCAAAACGTGTCAAAGAGGATTTTTGCAGTTGTGTTATCACGGCCCTAAAAAAGTAATGCACTCCCTCAGGAAGGGAGAGCTTTGAAGCGCAATTATTACGGATCAAAGCTTTCAGTTAACCCATTTCTATCCTGGCAGACGTTGGTTAATGCATGATTAAATCTAACGCGACAAAATAAAGAAATAGAGGGAAACGACACTGACTTGCGGTCGTGCTATACGTCTATCGCATCTCCAACAATTTCAAGGGAGTCGCCTCCAAATATGACCAGGTGGTTATATTTGCACCAGAGAAACTTGAAAGGCTCTGCCCCAGAACAGATTCGCAGCGTGAAAAAAAAATCAAGGTGTGTTGTGAGGCATGTACACAACTACTTCAAGTGTTTGCTGCGGTGTTGTGAATGTGATCCCGTTCAGTTGCAAGTTTCATGTGTGGCAGTCTGGACGCTGTGTCAAAGCTAGGCTAAAAAAAACATGCTCTCTCTTTTGGTCTGAAATTCATCCCGTTGGGAAATTTAGCCGTGCATGTGAGGGACTGTGGATGACATCGTGGTTTAGCAACATAGGGATCGTGAGATTGTTTCATGATAAGAGAATAGGTGCAATGTTTGAAGCTCCGACTATCGCAACAAGAGAGATGACTACGTCGGTGGTCCCTCCAGTCAGTGACCTTGCCATCGAAGAAACTACAGTACCAGTAAATTTTTTCATAACTGTCAATTTTATTTTCTTCAATACTTGTTTTTTTCTCTCAATTCTTGATCAAGTTTAATTTTATTAGTCTCCTTTCATAATTTTCAAGTCTTGTTTTTTGAACAACCGTTTTATAGGATCTCCAGTTACATAAGGCACCAGTTTCCCTTTCAAACGATCCCTCATTTCACCTCGTAGTTTTAGATTTAATCCCCGTAGTTATAATTCTCTCTTTCCATTAAAACGTCAGTTGAAAGTATCTGTCGTCACGTCCGGTCTACTATAGTTATCCTCTGTTTCTCGACTTAACTGTAGTGCTGGCGCCGATTAATAAATTTTAACCCGATTATTTGGCACCCTTTAATCAATTAATTATTCGGTTTCGATGATTTGCTAACGAGGACGAATTTACACAACTCGGCTTTGCTGATTTTCTTTAAATATGGGATAAACAGGGCAATTATGGATAAACAGCTCAGATTCCGTTGGCAGTGCCCGCCTCGTCCGGCATTCCCTTGTGCCTTAAACTTCCGCTGCGAAGCTTCAGGGCTGATCGTGAAAGCACAGGAACCAAGAGGTCGGGAATCGTCCGCACCTCCACCACTAGTGAGGGTTTTTATGAGAGACGTATTTGATGGTGCGATGTGGGAAGACAAGAGGCGATCAATGGCGGAACAGCCGAATCGGTCTCATTTCTTGTCGAAAAAAAAAAATTGGGTTGTGTGTGTGTTTATACAGCCTAGAACTTGGTCTGCCTCACAGGGGCGACGAGTCTCCCAGCTGTAGATGAGAAATTTAGCCAGTGCGGTACAACCGCTAGCCTGGGGTCTTTAACGTGCATCACGCAGTAGTGATACACGACCGCACGCCAGTACGATGCTCATCCAGATCGAAACGGGCAGGGGTGGGGCTCGAACCCAGGATCCCTGGGTTCTGCAGCGCGAGCTTTCGCTCCACGTGCTCCGAGCTGGTGTGCGCTAGACCACTCGGCCACCGATCCCCCCTTTCGTGTCGAAAAAGACATGCAGCGCGCGCCCCTATTTCCCAAAGATGCGCGTCGCTGCCTTTGTAACACCATGTCCATTTAGAGCTCAACTTTGATGTGCTTTTGAGAACATTGCAAAGATAATTACAGCTTAATTTCCCCCTTGTGGATGCAGAGAACTTCAATGATATGGCCTTCGGCAGGAACGATCTCATTAGTTTGTGGACAATAGACACTGCTGCGCTAAACGGACACTCGCATGACGTTGAAGTGACCGTGCTTGATATAAGACAGTTTTAGTATAGCGTTGCTGGACCTTACGTACGCAATACGCAATAATATAGCCCACGTTAAAAATGACCTGCTCGAACCGAATTTAGTTGTGCGTTCCGTTTTCGAGTGAACACCGCGCATGATCTTGGTTAAATTTTCTAGAGCCTTAGAATTTCGCGTGCTTATAGCGCAACCATGCTCCTGGAAAGAAATATTGAAAAAGAAAAAGTGTCCAATCATTTTATTTCAGATTAAACCAAGCCACAGCTGCCTCGTCAAGCGCGCTTTTCTGCGGGGTACGGAGGCTACGAGTACGAGTGGGTAGCCTAATTCGATCACGGAGCCTCCGTCACTCGTCCCGTGGAAACGGCACCTTTTATCAATGCTATCGCGGAATGAAATTCATCACCTTCTGATGTCCAGTGCATAGCGAGAACTTTGACGATTTCTTTTAGAGTCGTTCGTCCGCCGGCGATGAACTGTGGGAATAGGCTTAGTGTTGAGCAGATCGCAGCGTCGACTCACATTCCGAGCGGCGAACGTTTTCACTGTGCACTCCTTCAGCTGCACGGCGATCTGATTCGACCGCGGTGGGTCCCAGAAAGAATCGCCGAGCTGAACACCACGCAATTTCACGTAAAACAGAACTTCGAAAACACCACATCGCCCTTGCGGCGCCAGTCGAGGCAACCGCCATCTTGAAATTGGCGCTCTCGTTGGGTCCGAGATCTCTCGAGAGCGTCCCGCAAGGCCCGCTAGCCAGCAACGCAAAATCCCCAGCGTTGCGTGCGTACGCAATACGCTAGCCATTTTATTGCGTTCTGCGCATGCGCACTCACGAACCTCAATTTCCTTGCGTACGCAAAGCTATAGCGAACGGTCCACTGAAACTGTCTATAATCTTCTCGCCCTGCTGTGGGTGGCAGACGTCGCCCCTGCAGCTTACATTAAATTTGAATTGAACCTAAAGTTTATCCCTGATATTGGTGTACTCGTCCACGTTTGTGAAATACTTAATACTGAAGCAGGAAATAGTGGCGAGGGGTACGCCGCGCTTGTTGCTTCTCAAGTGACTTATTCGTTTAAATTTAGCGTTGCTCGTCTGCCCTCGACCCAACCAACTGCAGATAAGGACACGTAGATGGCGGGACTAATTGTTTACTCCGAATTCCTAAATAAAGAAAAGGAAACAAAAATATTTTGTGATTTTGATTCTGAGACTAACCTTTCGCAGTTGCTGCGCGCAGTTTCGACTATTGTGGGCTCCGGTGTTTTCGGACAGTGCCCGGCGATTTGCTTTGAGGGAATGGACGGCGTTTAGCGTTAGCAGAGAAAATACCACTCCGGGCCCCGCGGCTGCCGATGGGCCCCCCGCCCAACTGCTCAACCCCGCTAAAGATGTAGACACGTCGTCCTCCCTCTTTGTGTTCAATTGTCGAGCTAAGACGAGAGGCCTTTCTGTCAGACCGTCGCCACTGAACGATACGACGCGCTGCTCGCCCGACGACTCTGAGAGGAACAAGAACATCGCTGGTAACCAATTTGGTGAATTTAGATACATAAAATCCACGACCAAAATCACTTGACTGCTCCAGGATTCGTTCAAAATCTGGGGTCTCTATTTTTGTCTAATTCAGGCTTGACAGACGAGGAAGGCCTATGTTTTTGTTTTCCTATTTTGTTTTGGTTCGTCACAATTCAACCAATTAATCAGTTAAAAATTTGATCGCGAGTAAAGCTTTAATAGATTAATCAAAAGGTTAATCGAACAATCGTCCAGCCATAATCAACTGTGTTTTTGACAGCCGTTTTAATATTCGCCAATGCGTCCCAAACATAGGCGGGGAAAATTGTGAATAGCGAACCGAGCTCATGACGTCTCAGTTTGCATCACGAACTTTTGCTTCAAAGTCTGCAACATTTCAGGGTGTCCACGCAGCAGTATTGTCCCCAATGCTTCTCGTCTCCCACAGCGGCTAGAGCTAACAATAACCTAGGGTACCGACACTCTGTGTTTTGATTTTCTTGAAGGCGCCGCAATCTTGCTGCTTATCAGAAAGCGGGCTCCACTAGCGATAGTTGCAATTCAAAAATCATCCTTGCTGAACTAGAGATGCGGTGTCAGGAAGCTCAGAGAACAGGGAGCTTTAGGAAACCGTTTTTTCACACGCGATACCGTACCATGGGCCCTACGGTACAAACTACTGCTTTCTTCCCGTGCATCGAAAGTAGGCCCGAAGTGGCAAAAAATGACGTCACAAAAGCCTGATTGTCATGCTGTCGGATGTCGCGATAACTTGCTGTTAAACGTAAAAGTTAAAAAAAAAAAAAAGCAGGAAAGCATTTTGTGGCTGCTGAGGCGTTCGTGTTCTGTCATGCTGGAAACGTCATTGAGTGTAAATCGGGGAAGCAGTTTTCAGGACGCGGTTAGCACAAGGGTCGTATACACTTTCAGGAACTCCGAAGCGTGGCATATTGAACGGCTCCAGGAGTGCTCGAGCCTCCCCTTTCCGAAAACCGCGGCCCAGGGAGGCCTTTACCATAGCCTCCTAATATATATTACAAAGCCTGGCAGACCGCCACGAGAAGCGGCAGCCGAAATGAAAAAGGTGGATCGGCTCACAACGGATGAGAGGAGAGGCACATGACGGGCGCCGCCGAAAAACACTTCTCCCGTGCGAACATCTGTGTTTCGGGTCCTCGCCACTGCAAAAGCTGTGTGCTGACTTCCAGGTTCCCCGAGAAACGGCTCTTTGATGCTCCGTGCTACCAGGTCCTCGCGCTCCAAATCCGCGACCGGGTACTCTATGGCTCCGTCGTCGAACCGCCAGGCTTTGTGAGGGGGGTCGTGCAGCGCGCGCGCGGTGGATTGGGCGGTTTTTCTCCCCGACGCCCGGCTCATCACCCGGCCGAGCTCTGCCCTAAACTCGTTAATTACAACCGGGCAGCCGCCAAGCGTGTTATTTGGGGCAATCAACCTGTCTGGCTTATCGCGACCGACTCCTCGAAGATTTCAGACAGCCGCTCGCTACCCTCGTGCCTCGGCCGCGATGGGCCCCGCTCTTTATTCTCGCCGTTCCCGCAGCGGCCACTGCGGCGGCGGCGGGCACCTCTGCCACTGATGGTGAAGTTGTCCGAAGACCTGCCGCCGCCGCACCGTCCGAGATATGCTGCTGCTGCGGTGCAGCGGGGTGCGCTCCGGCGCTCGAGCCTGTTTGTGCGCCTGCTCGAAGGCTACGTAACTTTTGGCCCTCCTCAATTTTATCGCCTCTCTCTCTCTCTCTCTCGTCGCAACCGCCCCGATGCTATCCACTTTTTCTTTGTATTTGTTTTGCTGTTTTATTCGCTGGCACCACGCGTGGTCTACCGGGAGCGTGGTTTGGCAGGAAAGGTGTTCGTGGCTTCGATGAGACTAGAGGTTGAGCGTCTCATGCTCATCGTTGATAGCGAACGTGTGCCTTCTAGCCCTGTGGGCATGACTAGGTTCATACAATGAACAGCACAGTAACGCTTTTGATTAAGGCTGTTGTCGGTGGAGGTCCAATTATTGGCGCGTGAAATTCGATCACATATTTTGTTTTGTTGCTTCGCTTAAACAATATGATTAATTTTTGTTTTGTTTTTTGTTTGCTTGAGGATAGAAATATGGAAAAATTCGCATCGTCTCTTATGTTATCACTATGACGACTTGAAGGCGAAAGCCCCAGCGCCGATGCATTAAAGGCAGGCACATAATATTCTTTGTTTCACAATCTCTTTTTCGCGTTCTCTTTTTTTTACTTTCTTTTTATTTGTTTCATATGTTATTTCCAGATTTCAAGCACATTATTCCTCTTATTCCTATTACTTCTCTTTAAATCCTCTTAATTCCCTTTAATTCTTCGAAATTCACTTTGATTCCTCTTAATTCGCTTTATAGTCCTTCTTAATTCCCATCGGCTGCTCTAGCTTCTCTTTAATTACTGTTAATTAACTTTAATTCTTCTTAACTCACTTTGATTCGTCTCAATTCGCTGCGTCATCCTTCTTGATTTCATTGCCTCCGATTCGCCTGAGTGGTCACGTGAGCCTTTTGGTACCTTTTGTGTCGTCGACGTGTTTTCGCTCAAGGACTTTGAAGGTCGACTGAACAATGATATATATAAAACGTGCTGGCGGGATGATTATGCATCAACGTCTTTGCGATCTTGTTGTCCTGTCCTTTTTATTGTTTTCTTTGTTCCGTGTGCGCGCAATTTTCTAGTAAATAAAGAATGATAAGTGTCACCCACCATGGGGCGCGCAGTATAAGAAAAACGGGGTATTTAAATATACGTTTATGAGTGCGGAAGAAATGACCGCAAAGTTTTACTCCACCTTTCGTCGGTCAAACAATCAAATTTTCTTCGTAGTTTAGCGTACGAAAAGTAATATGACGGATGTTATGATGCTGCAAAAAATGGTACAGGCTTGAAGCGAAACATTCAAAATATGATAAATGTCAGTGGAATGAGAATGATGTCTCTATCTAGTTTACGAATATTGATATACTCCGTTTCACCTGACCGACCGCAGCCGGCGCTACGGTCGGTCAGATATGCCAAAAAACCAGGAACGACGCGAACATAGTTCGTGGTCTTTTGGGAACGAGGACCTAGTGGAAACACCTTTTCAGTCGGCGATGTCACATTGTAGTTGAGGTAAATGAGCAGAGAAATATATTAGGGCTGTATTTTGGTTGAAGGGGTAAAATATATTTAAAAAAAACAGAATCCGCCACCCAATTGTAGTGCTGCGTACAACAAATAAGACGAAAATAAGAAACTTAGTACGAGCGACAACTCACCTTCGCTCTAAATCGATTGAGAGCGAAGCTGAGTTGTCACTTTCGTTTTCGTTTGTTCCGAAGTGTCGGCGCCGCTCTACGTGGAAAAACTGTAAAGTACCAAAACCAGATACAAAGTAGTACACGAACAACTGTCTTAACTTGTTAGGTTTTTCTCACCGCGACTTTCGTCTGCCAGTGTAAGGCAACACTGTTAGACGCTGCTGATGAGAAATTCAGCCCGTTCAGCACGACGGCTAGCATAGGGACTATAACATGCATCACGCTGTAGTGATTACACGAACACGCGCCCTTACGCGATGCTCATTCAAATCAAAACGGGCAGGGACGGGGATTGAGCACAGGATCCATGGGGTTCCTCAGCGCGAGCTTTTCTCTTTTGCGTGTTTCGAGTTGCGGTGAAGTAACGCGCCCGGCCACCGATACCCCTACTTCTGAACCTGCCCATAACGAGGGAGGGAGGAAGGGGGAAGAAAAGAATGAAAATTTCGAAAACGGCGGCAGGGCGGGTTAGCGCAACCAGCCCAAACAAGAGGGCTGTTACTCCGAGAATCGATCTTGCGCAGTAACCCGCGGGCCGCTCGTCCTGCCGCTGGAGCCACCCTAATCGACGTCCATCGCTCAGCGGTACGTCAGCCGTAATACATTATTTCGCGAACGTGCGCGCTTCTTGGGACGACGATCAACTCGCTCCGACTTTGTATAAAATTAAGATGACTAATCGAGGTCCCCTCCCCCTTGTGTAACCTGCAAAGCGTTCCGCGAGACAGCTCGCCTAATGGACGAGAAAACGCACACCGACGACGAAGGGGTCCCTCTCGTTCACCGATTGCGGCCGAGTACGCCAGACCCCGTCTCGCGCCGAGGAAGAAGGAGCGACCACCGCCCCAATCAAGCCCGCATAGCACGCATAACCAGTTCCTAACCCGCCAGCCACCGCCGCATTCCGTTGCGGGCGAAGATGCCATATGCGCCATCGGAAGCGGCATACTGGAGCATTCCATGAGACAAACGCAGACGCTTCGTACTTCCACCAGACAACTTTTGGTGGCTTTTAAAGAATTGATGAGCGCCTGCGCAAGGTGCTGATCGGGACCACAGCTTTTCTATATTCACAAAGCCTGGCAGTTCGATGACGGAGCCAGAGAGCGCACGGTCGAAGATTTGGGGCGTGAGGATCTGGTAGCACAGGGCATCAAGGAGCCATTTCTCGGGGAACCTGGACATCAGCGCGCAGCTTTTGCAGCGGCGAGGACCCGAAGCACACGTAGTTGCTCAGGAGAAGTGTGTTTCGGCGTCTCGCCGCAGCGGGGCGCCAATCACGTGGCTCTCCTTTCATCCGTTGTCTGCCGCTACACGTTTTTCTACTTCGGCGGCCGCTTCAAGTGGCGATCTGCCAGGCTTTGTCAGTATATAGGAGGCAATGTCGGCACCCATGATACTCAAGCGAACTCGCGTGCATTCATAGCTTTACCTTCATTGCCACATAAAGCTATGCCCTAGTGATAGCCTACTTTATATTGACAATGTGCTCCAATTTCTGGGTTCCCCATGCTTTAGGGCCGCTGCGCCTGCTTCACCTAATCACCGCCTGGGTTGACACCCAGACTATGAAGACGATGTTTGTCCGCTGCGCACCTCAGCCGCCACGTACGGGATTCCAATACCTCCGGAACCCATATTTCATAGCGGATGATCAGCAACATATGCAGCTTCCAAAAGTGAATAAATGTGGTGGACGGCGGGTGTGGCCCAAAGCAAATTACAGGCAGAACGGACGAGCTGGTAAACTCGAATCTCGAATGTCGAAACAGCGAACACTAAAAATATTTTAATGCTGATGTCAAGGACCAGATAAAAACAAAATGTGAAGAAAAATTAGAACGGCCAGGGTCCTTTGAGGTTGCTACCACTACGACGTCCCCTAACAATGCCTCCTTCATAGTTTCTGTGCCTTTCAAAAAGCCTTCGAGGAGCCGTCTGCGCACCACTCGCGACGGCCGCTTGAGGGTGCTATGTTAACATGGTTCAACATCATCATCATTATGTGATGGGATTAGCGTCGTCTACTTTGGCACGGTTTGTCCTCGGCGTTCGGTACTGTCTGCGTTTGCTTTGCCACTAAACGTTATTGACATGGATTATTGTGGGCCCCGATGCAGGTCGGGAGAAAAGAAGAATCCCGTAGGCTTCTAGTTTCATGATCTCAACGCTGATATTCATGAAAGTAGTTGGGTCACGCGATAGTTCCCTTTATTTTCAAAAACCTTACCGCCATGTCCCGTTCCTTCCTTTTTTTTTTTTTTTTTTTTTTGCACAAAGCACATTGTAAATGGTTATTTATTGCCGACGCCTCCAAATTCAATGAAAAATAAATTCCGAAAATACGTAATCATTAGCCACCCTCCCCAGGTTGATTCAGAGCACGTTGTAAGAGGAAATGCATCTTACACCGTAGTTCACAGTTCATTAAATGATCTAAAAAGCGCGAAATAAACACGGACGACGCGAGCTGGCGCTCTTATTTCGCGCTCCGATCCCTACGACTTGCCTTAGCTCAGCAGAATACTTCTTTCGCTCTTACTTTTAGTGCGAGCGCCGTAACCATTGATATTTAAAACAAAGGAGCAACCTGTTCTGAACGTATTTCAATACTATGATTTTAGACTGTGTGCAAAATATAAACAGGAATATAGATATATAAACAGCTTTTTGATACGCTTGCATCCCTCAGAAACAAACCTATAGCATATTGCACTCGCCATTCCGATTTCTTGGTAGTAGATGCATCTCGCACTGACCATATGTTTACAGATGATTAAAAAAAACACTGCCAGCGTTTCTGAACAAAATGATCCGGTCTAACTTCGATATAGAATCCTGTAGCATATGGGATATTAGGAGACATTTTCTATCAAAGTGATTATGTGATTACACTGACTCCCTCGTATCTGCTTTACTTTTTGTTTGCTCTTTGCTTTGATATTAGGATGAATTTTTCTATCAAAGTAATAATCTGATTACACTGATTCTCTCGTAGGCGTTTTTGTTTGCTTTTTGCCTTTTGTTTGGCTTTATATAATTTCTTGTGTGTGCTTTTGCAACCGCTGTATACCTGTGAGGGAGCTGAGGACCAGTCAAGCTGCTTAGACAGCTTTTCTCTTCAGCTCCCACCATATTGATTTGGCAAATAAAGCTATTATTATTATTATTATTATTATTATTATGATTAAGTAAACGTGGTTCATTTGAAGTTGACTTTGTGCTCGACTGCTCGCAGCGCGTTTGCGACTTCGATCTAGAGCAGAGGTGGTCGTTGTTTGCCGCCTGCAACGTTCTCGGCCGCCGTACTACGCCGTTAACCGTACAGCAGTAGCGGCGGCGGCGACCTACGATGGATGGATGAATGGATGAGGCTGAGGCCTTTGAACTGGTCGGCGGCTTGCGCCAAATAGGCGACCCTATTCGAGCAGCGGTGCCTGGCGGCAAAACGTTGTACTGGCGATGACGACTGCGGCCCCTTGCTTTCTCCCTCTTCTGCCAGGTACTGAAGAAATACAGGAGGAGTTTGGGATGTGTTTTCAGTGCCGAGGCTTACGTTTTGTATACGCAGCGTGCATGTGACGTCGTTTCCACCCATTCCAGTACTACACGCGCCGCGTGCGTTGAGTTCGCCGTATCAGTTGCACACCGCAGTTCCACACCGCAGTTCGAAGAAACCGGTAAGTAGAAATAACCGTCAGTACCCAACGATGGCGACACTTGCAACCTACGCTTATGAGGTACCATGCCGGTCGTCAGACAGCCGTCACTACCACACGGTGTGCGAGAGAGCTAGACAGGTGTGCCACAAGTCAAGCAGCCCTAACGTGCGCAACAACTTTCAGGAGCTATAGGGAGCGCGCTAGTTTCTATCAAAGTTGTGTGTAATCTGGATGATTGTCGTAGAACCAGGGACTCAAACCGAAAAATATAGCGTTTCGATTTCGGTTGCGGTTACCGTTTCCTGTTGATATTGGTTTTGTTTCGGTTTTTCACGGTTTTAATTTTTAAGGGGTTCGGCGTTCCCAAAACCGTTCCTTTTCGGTTTCTCTAGTAATTCGTCTCGTTGAAATGCTAGACAGCCGTTTTGTGAGAAAGGTGTAAAGGAGACATATACATGTTATTCAAAAAAGTTAATTAAGTTTAGTTAGTGAGTAGTGGTCTTAAACATATTTTAAGTAGATTAAAAAATTACTCAAATCAAAAGTAATTGAATAAATTACTAACTACCGTAATAAGACAGTGAATTTCTTTTGAAATTACTTTTTTTTATATGTCTATGATAACTAAGGGCATAGCTCTTGATCTGTTAACAAAATCCCGCTAGCCAAATATATATAAAAAAAGATCTTGCTCGTGTTTCATCAAAATGCTTTTAGAGCTAATTCTGCTACCGCGTGCCCTATAGTTTTTTTAACCTTTTTTAATATTTATGTACTACTGATGTATCAATTTTATTTTTGGGTTTAGCACTGCATGAGCTTACTTTTGCAGGCAGTGTTTGCTTGTTTATTATTTATCTTATGTAGAAACATTGGTGGAACTACTAAAGATTCACGAAGGATCATCAAATTTAGAAAAACCTGCATATCCGGAGTTTTGGGAGGATATGCAGGTTTGTGTTCTACGAAATATTCAAGTAGAACACAAAACACAAAAGCGCCCCATGGGCTTCAGAGCCGGTGTTGCATTTTATTTGCTCTTTTGGGCGAGCGTTTCTGGGTTAAGGAAAAGCGAAGACAAGCCTTTTTTTCAAATACGCAAAGTGCTCGACTCCTTGAGGTTAGCGAAACATAGAAACGCCAGTCTCTACCACCAATCCCGCAGTTACTCGGCCTCACTTGAGAGCACACTCGAGAAACACTTTCGCATCTCGTGTAGGATTCCGGCTGTTGCTGACGCAGACGAAGAAGCGTGCAGAGTCATGAAAAGATAGCTTTCTCTCTGGATTTGTCTTGGCTTGAAGTCTTCCCACTCTTTCTGAATATCAGCTGATATTCTGTCATCTTATCTGTTTTCGTGCTCCAACGTTGGTTTGCGAGCAATTCTACCTCTAAATTTCGAAATTAATGTGTAATTTCGGTAGAAGTTGCTCGCGAAAAGTATTTAAAGTGAACTACAAATTACAGAAATAAGTATTTATTTTTAGTCACTAAATTACTAAAAAAAGCAGTTTAACTACAAGAACTTGAGTAGAGTAGTTGGTTTACGTACAAATCTAGTCTAAAGTGGTCCCAGATATCCAACAACGGGACATTCCCAATTACAGGAACTCAAAAACGTCTTAGAACATGTAATTGGTCAAAAATTGCACATGTTTCTTTTTTAACTACATATTTTTGCATTACATAGTTTGATACCCAAGCGTACATGTTACCCCTCTGACTCTGGGATTATCGCATTCTATATAATAAAAATAATAAATAAACATCGCTACCTTATTGTTTGGCAGCGTTTGTACACAACCCTCAGAAAGTTCCCACTTGGTGTTGAAAGAACCATTCGCACTTTCTCGTCGGTATAGTGTGTTGCAACCTAAGATATGCAGAAGATGCTTCGCCCACACTAAAGGAACGTGTAGAACTATGGCCCTCCTCTAGTAAAATACAGCTACGCGAAATAAAGTAATACAATTGAAAGCTGGGATGTATAGTTAGTAAATTTCACACATAATGTAAATGCAACAGCGCAAAACACGGAAGATTACGGAAAGGAACGAACAACAAAGAAAGCTGTAAATATATGTCCTGTGTTGTTCGTTTCTTTCCCTAGTTTTTGTTGACGTGCGCTGTTACACCCTCGTCATGTTTGCTATTTCCAAGCTTATGCATGTGGTTATAAAAGCGCATGTTTCTCGCGGTCCGATTCTGTGACGCTAGAAAAATTGTGCATTAATATAGTACTTCCATTTTTCTCTGGGTTTTGGAGGCGGAGCTTCTACAGATATGTTGCAACTAGGTACGTCACGAACATTAGTCGAAATGGATTTTTACGTTCAACCTCGAGGTTCAACTGGTTCGACGAACTTTCGAACTTTTAACCAGGTTCTACCATGTTCGACTTTGTGAACAGTGCGGCTAGACTTTGATACAGCATTATCGCTCGTCACCGTTTATGAGGCGATTGGACGAGGGGTGGGGCGGGGCTTGTAGCTCTAAGATGATTATCGTTTTGTAGAAAACCGAGTACCGAGGTCATACGTCGGTGGTGGAGTTTAGGGCTACAAGCCGACAAATACTGAAAGGAGAAATGACTGAGTCACATTGCAAGGGATTTGCTGTACACAAAGGGAGATGCAAGTCGATTCATCAAGCCTTTATATTAGCGTTGTGATTGGGCTTAAATGACACGCATAGCGCCAACACGTCTTTTCATCCTGTTCACACCTGGAAAGAAAATAACGCAACCTATGATCTGGACTAGTGCGAAATTCCACTGCGGAAAGAAAAAAATAAACGGCGATTACTTGTTTGAGCAGTGTCACACTGCACTCCAGCTAAGTTCAAAGTTGAACCGCGCCTTAGGCTCAAATTACTCCTGGAGATTACAGATGAGAACGTAGGTGGGGCTGAGGCGAACTCCTGAAGCAACCAGACCGACCATTATCCGAACGCGTCGTGTCCGCCCATGGGTGATCTGCACTATGTTAGACAAACTGAAAAAAAGCCTTTTTTATATATTTAGACGATTGCTTATAAACTGTTTGTCCAATAGTGTACACAATATGTTTCGAGGTGTGGGGTGTCCACACAAGAATATGACCTTCCGCGCTAGAACGCGAGATAGGACACAGAGTGGAAGCACAACGGCCCGAAGGATAATTGCAAAACTTGTCCTGCTTTGCTAGTTTTCTGTTACAATCAGACCATGGTGAGTGCAACACGTCATCCGTCCGGCCGGCGCCTTTGTCGAACTCGGCGTCGTTGTGCCAGACCCGCCAGATCCACCTGCAACTCGTTGTTGTATTCGCTCGCCTTTTTCACCCTCTGCTTTTAAAAGAAGGAAAGGGGCGGACGCAAAAAGTTAATAGATATACAAATTTGGGATCAAACTCCACTAATCCACTAAAAGCTCCGAAGTAAGTTTACTCTCTTGCACACTTTTCGTCGTCCTACGTAAGAGTATTTTTTTATATACATTGTGTTTCGCGAAAGGTGGACAAATTCGATATTGCGAAAACTACGCCTCGAAAAAGAAAAAGGCTTGTGTCGCCCTGGTCCTGGGCCAGGGGTCTATTTCGGAAAATTATTAACCTCCGGGATAATTCGATTGGTATTTGTTTTTGCGTAATTAACTTCTTTAATATTATGTTTTGAGGTGTGGCTTTCACTAGAAATCGTGGTTTCAAGTAGAAAATTGCTCAGCATCATTGAAAAAACACTAAATCGAGAATTCGCAGAACGATAGAAGGCACGTGAAGCATTTTGTCTTTCTGAAAAACCGCACAAATTCGACGGGTGTTTAAGTTTCGTTTTGCAATCGAAGCGTATCTCGGCCCCGACGGCACCGCGCCCTGTAGAAAAATAGTGCAACCAGCCTCTGCTGCGCCGCGCGAGGACAGCACAGCAAAGGTTGGTTGCACTATTTCTCCACGGGGCGCGGTGCCGTCGAGGCCGAGATGGGTTTCGATTGCAAACCGAAACCTTAAAAACCCGTCTAATTTGTGCGGTTTTTCGGAAAACTGTGAAATGCTGCGCGTGCCTTTTATCGTTCTGCAATTTGTTGATTTAGTGTTGTTCGATGATGCTGAGCAATTTTCTAATTTAAACCATGATCTTAACCACCATATTAAAAAGTTAAAACGTTAATTACGCAACAATAATTAACAAACTAATTATCCCGGACTTTAATAATTTTCCTAAATACGAACCTGGTCCAGGACCAAGACGACACAAGCGTTTTTTTTTGTTTTTTTTTTTTGGCAAGGCGCAGTTTTTGATTTATTGAATTTGTCCACTTCCCGTGAAACACCCTGTATATCTACCGGGTGTTTTTTTTTTAACTTCACAGATTTGTTTAAAGAAAGCCGTGAAAGTTTCACTTATGCGGTTTATGCCGTTGAGGTATGCGGCCAGAGGGAAAGGGTA
The DNA here is from genome assembly GCF_016920785.2 of Ixodes scapularis. NCBI lineage: Eukaryota > Metazoa > Arthropoda > Arachnida > Ixodida > Ixodidae > Ixodes > Ixodes scapularis. Next base: position 651,477 of record NW_024610070.1, on the reverse strand, counting down.
TAGGAGGCTAATCGTAGCGATCAGAGGGAGATGTTGATAAATGTTACCAGTGGCCATCAAGGACTTGTTATGCCTGATTCACCCCCTCCGCTTCTGCTTGTGATATTCAGTATCGACGTCGACACCTCAGCTACGGTTTAGGCTTTTGCAGCCCCGAGCGACGTCATAACTGAAAATAGCGAGCAGAACGTCACCATGAGAATCAGGCTTTAGCGTCCATTCTGCGGCGTCCACGCGGAATGAATCGCCACATGTTACATTATTCACACCGAGTTTTGCGGTGTAACGAGCCTCGTCAATTTCGCTGAGGCCGCTCAAGTAGTCAGACATTGCCAGGAAGACGTAGAATCAGCAATTTCAACGCGAAAAAGAGCGCGGGGACTCGCACCGACGCCGACAACATTGGATTTCAATGGTTTGTTTACGGGCGACGGCGAGCTTCTTGCCCACCCTCCATCGCGCATGCGCGGCGCCGGTGGCGTCCGCCAGGGGCGCTGCGGTTTGTTTGTGAACAAGAGTTGGTCTATAAAGGACAAGTCGTCCGAGTGGGGAGTAAGGCCTGGTCTTTAAAGGCTAAGGTCACGGGTGCACCTGCGCCTAGATCGTACAACGTGGAGACGGAAAGTGGAACAACACTACGGCGGAACCGTCAGCATCTTCTGGCAACATCGGTAACATTCAATCGCGACTCGTCAGCTGACAGCGATGTCAGTGACTTCGAGGGCACCGAAGCGGAAATGCAACTTCATCCAAGGGCTCAAAGAAGAGCCATCGAAACTCCACCGGCGCAGAGAACTCCTCAAACTGTTCAAGGAACACCAAACGCGGCACCACCAGCGCCTGGAAGATCTACGCGAGCTACAGTTCACCCAAGCGCTTGCAGTACGGAGAGCGTTTCGAACAAATTCTTTAGCATTGTTTCCCCTTGTCGTTTGTTAACTTAGGTTATTGTATGTTTTTCTTACTAAACAAAGGGGAATGTATCGTTACAATATCGTACCGCATGCCAATCTTATCATGCTGCTTATGCTATGTCGTCTATAGCACTGAGTGATGCCGTCGGTACCGCCTCCCTGTTTCCGGCTATATAAACGATGCCAAATAAACCTTGGATATTGTTGCGTTCACCAAGCCAGCACTGTCGGACTGACTTTCTTATCAGCCGAGAGCCGGCTGATACACACACAACCTGCAAACCACTGTGGACGTTGACAAAAGTTCTGTAGGTACACTGAGTCGCCGCGTTGGATGCTCCGTGAAGGCGATTGCTGTGCACATCCCGAGTCCTCGGTCACGTCGGGATGCAATCATGAAAGAGAAGGTCGTAGATTCCTTCCCAGCATGAGTTTGGCTGGAGCCTTCCCTGTCTGAATGCGACATGGAGTGCTGCTTGAACAAAAACCCAGAAACTTTACACGCTATTGAACGCGTTGTGTGCTTCTTGAGAGCTCCCTTTAGCTCGCGGATCATACGTTCAGCTCTTCTGTTACTTAAAGGATGGTGCAGCGCACTATACAAATACCGGACGTCATTTAACTTGAAAGCAGGCTTGCATCTACCAACTTGAAAAACGGCGCCATTATTGGACTAGTTATCGGAATTGAGAAATCGGACCATTATCGGTCTGCAGACTAGCTAAGTGAGGACGTTATCTCTACCTCAGCCCAGTTAAATAGTCCATGCACGACAACTTGGAAACACAAAGCCGTAACAGGTCCCGCGAAGTCAAGGTGAATTCGGCTCCAAGGTAGGTCGGGCTTCGCCCAGATATGAGTAGGCGTCCTAGGTTCTCTCGGCCTGTTCTTTTGGCACGGCTTGCAGTGCCGAACAGATTCTTCTATCTATACGACAATCTTAGGCCACCACCTATGAGACCTCGTGATCGCTTTCATCGCAGTCACCCCTGGGTGGTTAGCGTGTAGAAGAATGAGGATTTGCTCGCGTAATTCTTCAGGCAGAACAACCCGGCATCCCAAGAGCACGCAGCCACGATGAATGGACAGCTCTTGTTTCCTCACCTGGTATCCCGAGTACTCTTCAGCTCCCTTCCCGAGGCCACCCTGTGACGATTCCCTCATGACCCTTGAGAGCTGGGGGTGTCGCAGCGTCAACGATGAATCTTCAGCCGCCGTTACTGGCATTACCGTACAGCCTCCAGCTGAAGGACGTCTCCGGGCCGCTCAATCTCTTGTCGGGTTATGGAGGTCGGTAGGCTGCTCAGGTAGTCAGCGTTGCCGTCGTCCTGAGCCCTTCTGTGCTCCAGACGATAGTCATATGCTGCAAGCATCAGAGTCCACCGCAGCATGCGAGGTTAGAGTACTGCTGGTATAGGCTTTTCCAGCTGAAAGATTTTAATTAGTGGCTTGTGGTCAATGAAGATCAGGAATTTTCTGGAACATTAATAGTGGTGGAAATGGCGGACCCCAAGAACCACGGCTCGCGCCTCTCTATCTATTTGGGCAGACTTCGTCTCGGCGTTTGTTAGCGTTTTTGACGCGTAGGCGACGGGCTGCTGTCGTCCCTTTCGGTTGCGATGCGCGAGTACTGATCCAACGCCCTCCGGCGATGCATCGCACGACAACAACGATGGGGCGCTTGCATCAAAGTGCATGAGCAATGACTCTGATATGAGGAGTTGTTTCAAAGAGTGAAAAGTTTCTTGGTGTTTTTAGTCCGGCTACCATGCAACATTTCTGTCTAAGAGTTGGCACAGCGTTTCGGCGATTTTTTATTTTTTCTTTGTTGGGACGGTTTAGGAATGTGCCCCTTCCCGAGCATCTGAAACAAACTGCGTTCTTGAACTTGCAGCGTATCGCTTCGTGATTTGTGAAACATTGAGAACAACGCCAGTCTGAACGCTGACTTGACTGCCTCCTGTGCCACTCCTTCTAGGCCTGTCTCTTTATCGTGTTTTTTGGCGCCGTGCACACTTTCGCGGTCACCTCTTGATAACCTTGCTCTTGCCGTTTGTTGCTCATGACCTTTTGTTGTTTGGCAGTAGTTTATGCTGTAAATGCTAAATCGAATGCCGCCTCAAGCGTAAAATTCTTTCCCGCCAACAATTGTTGCTGTACCACGCCGTCTGCGATTCTAAAAACCAAACGGTCGCGCAGCTTTATGGCAAGCGGAAGCTGTGCCACGCGGAACCCACAGTTTTCAACCAGCTTACGCAAGGCGGTATCGTAGTCAGCGGTTAACTGTTCACCTTGCAGGTCACGTTTCGAAAAGACGTACCCTGAGTACAGTTCAGACGGCTTCGGGTTGATGCCATTTTTCACGGTATCAACGATGGCCTTGTAACCCACAACCGGCGGTCAAAGAGACTTGAGGAGGGTTGGTATCAGGGAGTAGGTCTCTTAGCCACAGCAGCTGAGCAGCGCAGCCCTCTTGCCGGAATCTTCCTTCAGCTTGTAAGCTGCACAGTATAGTTCAATGCGCTTGATGCATTTCTCACAGGAAGAATTACTGTTCAAATCAAACTCTCAAACTCGACCACCGAAAGCTCTCATGCCGATGGTCTCCGGCCCGCATGGGCTAGACCGTGCCTCGTCGCCACTATAGTGACGGATTGGAGAGCAGCAACTGCGCTTGCAAAAAGGGTTTACTCCGGAAATAATATTCGTTTAAGTCGTCTCGCCGGCTATGCTTATCGGACGCGGGAGTCACGATGCAAAAAAACAAATAAGTACGCGCCCTCGCTATCTTCGTGAGTCATCACAGTTTGACTCCGTAGGTTGCGCATGGGCACCACCATGGTGCCCAAACGCACCGCCGTGTTCGCGCTGGATAAGAGCTAAAAAGACAAGAAGCTTTACAAGCCAGGACCAGTGAAGAAGATAACGCAGAGTCTGCAGAAGACACAGACGAGAGTTCCTGCAGGCATTGCATGGTTGTAGCCTTAGAAGACCATGTCTTCTGGTACTGCGAGATCAGCTCCATAAAGAATGCAGAGACCCTTTGTAACATCCCCGAAGATCGAAGACCGAAGAGCTTGGTGGAATGGACGAGACCATCCAGATCACCCAAGCATCGGAAAGAGATTTTTAAGTCCCTAGCCAAGACTGACCGAGTCCCTTCCTCCATTTTCTGGTCAATGAAGACCTTTTCAACCAATCAACAAAATGCCGTCGTAACACTCTCAGTACTAAGAGCTCGTGCCGGGAGATGCACTTTCAGACCCTCCAAAAGAAAACAAAAACAAAAGTGTTCGGAAAAATAGGGTCAGATGTCTATTTTGTTCCAAACGCTTTTGTGCACGCACTCCACGGTGCGTGGGCACGACGACTACAACCAACGACTTCGTCAAGGTATGTCGCAGCTATCGCTGACTTTATTGTTCATGAACACAGGACTGCAAAATTTTGTTTATTATTCTACAAGAAAAATGTTTTGTCTTCCGGAAGAATAGCAATAGTGTCTTTTGCTTTTGTAAGCATTATATGCCGTGAAGCTTACACCGAGGGGACATGCCGGTCCTTTTCTATTTACGCGTTTGTCACTCGCATAACATGGCGTGTGTATAGTAAATCCTCAGCGTACTTTTTCTTTTTCAAGGTTGAAAAGTACTATTATCGTGAATTCCCGCTGCATCACACACATTTTTTAATAGGATGTTTTGGGCTAACATAGGTGTCTGCGGCCGCAAGACAGGGGGATGGAATCAGACCTGTACACGTTAAAAAAAGCAACCGATTACAATTACAACCACTTCACTGTAAAAAGCAACCAATTTCAATTACAATTACAGTCCGAAAAAAATTACAGAAATATTACTCTAAAGTAATTGATCACATCCCACGTTACTTTTCATTCAACATTTCTTATTACGGTAACGTAATCCTTGGGGTTTCGCGCTCAGTTCTTCCTAAAAAAAGAAAAAGAAAGCCGTTACCGTTTTTGTTTAGAGCTGAGTGAGTGATGCCAACACACCGAATCCCTCTTGTGAAAAATAAATAAATAAAAAGAGCGCTGTTTAAATACATTACTCACAAGAGGCTGGTTAAGGTAATTTTTCATACCCGAACGTAGTCTCCGGTGCACCCAGAAAAACAAAAATTACCGAGGAAACGAATCATAGAGAAGTAGCCTTCTAATCCTCAAAGTTCCGTGATTAGTGGTTTCGAAAAAAAAAAAAAAATACTGTTGCCCAGAGCTGACTGACTTCAGCACATCTAACACCTCCCCCCCCTCCCCCCCTTAAAAAAGAAATTGAGAAAAGTTGTAATGGGTAATTTTATAATCCATTACAGCAAAAAAGTAATTCAATTACAAGAATCGTTACTCCTTAAAGGAAGTAATTAAAGCGTTACAAATCTACAGTAAAATGTAATCGATTACAAGGAATCCATTACTTGTAACACGTTACGTACAAGTCTGGATGGAATAGACAACTTCCGCAACGCATGTCACAAACTGGTTCTGGTGTTTCTTAGTGCACACTGTTTTTTTTTTCTTACATCAGAAATCATGTGTTTGGACAGCCTAGTATGTTTGTCCGAAGCCGAGGAGACCACATGACAACAGACTCGACGTCCCTCTGTCTTCAGATTATGAGATGCGTTGCGTAACTACGCTAGTACCGTGATATTTCTGTTTCTTTTTTTCCTCTTAGATTCTTTATCGCACTCAATGCGTCTCTTCTTCACTAGAATCTCTACAACAACAGTTGGGAGGTGCGTTGGTTAGTCTGCGGCCATGAGTCTTAATACTTGATTTTGAAAGATATCCTTGACCAAGTGAAAGCAGGGTTTATGTAGACAATTTTTAAAACAAATGTTGAGGGTTCCCCTTTTAGGCAGCTCAGAATGGGCTGATGAAAGCAGTAGAAGAGTCTTTTCTCTAGGTTTGTTAAGCCAGCACAGTTGTGAGGGATGGCACTGAAGCCTGAAAATATAGAAATCTTATGAAACCGTTTGCGGGTAGTTCGTGCGTGAGAACGAGCGTTTTAAGGCATTCACTGAACGTGGACAGAACAACAAATATCTGAACACCAAACTCTCAGTCACGGTGTGTAAGTAGTAAGATGTAATTTACAAACCAAATTATCTACTTTACTTGGAGCCTTGAAGTTTATTAAATAAAATTCTGTCATAAAACCCGAGATCGATGTCGCTTAACACGGGAGCTAAGCAGGCGCCGATATAAACGCATTTCCTTTGAATGAATGTCTCTATCCCAAGTCTAAAACGTCGACTTCAGGTAAAAGGCTACGCTCGAAGAAGTCGCTCACCCTTAGATTGCATTCATTTTGAAAAGCTACGTATCTGTAGTCGTGAATGCAGTCTTCAACACACACTGAAATCTCAAAGAGCGGAATGAAATAGTAGAGAGCGTTAGTTTCTACGGAACAGGACGTGAATCTTTGGTACGTGCATCGTTTCAGAAAGTGCATTACCTGTTTGGAGTTTTTTTTTTTTACCTGAAAGGGATCGTTAATAAATAACACGTTCAATTTCGTTTGTGAAAATACGTCCACCGATTTTTGCAAGGTTCTATTTTCCGATACTACGTATTACGCGTAGTGGACATTTGCTTTTGTGCGTTTTGGCTCAATATATTTTAACTATTAATTTAGACTACTGGTTCTTCTTCAGAACCGTTGCAGGAATGGTATATAAATAACGATATACAAAATCGCAAACAATATAAATTGCAGCAAGAAAACTTCTCACAAATGTATGAAAGCAACACGAACTGCTGATGTTTTATCTCCAGTTGGCGGTCGTTCAGTTTGACGGCGTGTTTTATTTACAAAGAGACGGTATTTGTATAGGCGCATGCGCAGCTTCCGTGCTATGTGACATTTTTTTAGCCAAAATAGAATAATCCTTTAACGAGAGCTGGGACGTAAGTAGGGTCAGCAGGAGTTTTATATTTGTGGACGACTATCTGGTGGTAACTAAAAGGCCGGGAGGGATTTCTGAAGACAGCGATGTGGATACAGTGCGAGATGTTTTTACGTGGCACTCGAGGGGCTTGAAGTTTACTCGCGAACTCCGCGATGGCATGTACTTACAGTTTCTAGATCTCAAATTGAAGTTTACCGAGGATCACGTGTGTTGGCTCTACTACCCACGCACAAAGAAAGGGCTCTTGTCTTGCGACTCCGCCCACTCGAAGCTCGTTAAAAGGGAAATAGCGTCATCGTGCATGCAGGCTTCTCTAGAGAAGTCGTGTCACCACGCGCTACAGGAGAGCTTTGACAGGCAAGTGGAACGGCTTGGGGCCGCGGGCTTCCCAGGGTCTATTTTGCTGGGGGTGGTGGTGAAATTACCAAGGAAGTTAAAATGGGATACCTTCAACCCAAAGAAAGACCGAACAAAAGACCACAAGTGATCCCTTATATACCGGGTGTTTCTGCGAAGACTTTAAAAAATCCTAAAAATTAAAGCGTAAAAAAAAAATCTTTCTTTGGGAACAGATTACCAGCCACGGCGGACGTCAGGGATTGCCAAAAACATACTAATTAGCCAGCTAATAATTAAAATTTGTTAATTAACTTTTTAATTAGGGGAAATAGACATATGGTTTAAATTAGAAAGTTGCTGAGGGTTATTGAAAACCACTAAATCAGTCGTTTTCAGAAAGACTTTGAGCGCGTGAGAAGCGTAGTAGTGCACTAAAGTTACCGCTCATTGAGCAGGTACAAAGCTTCCAGCCTCGCTGCCTCCATGCGTTAGGCAGGGCCAATTTATTCCCGGCAAATAAAGTCATCGCCAATCATGACTTTTTTTTTCTTCTTGTTAATACCTTATCAAAAAACATTCAGAGTTCCTCGAAAACCAGGGGAGACGATTTTTGAGGTCTATAGACCTGCAAAATTGTAGGATGGGGTTGCGAAATCAGGCAGTGAATCACACAGATTCAGTAGATTGGCGAAAGGAATCTTCCCGTAGGTGATAAGAGACTTCAGTATAATATCTACCTCTTTCTCATGACCCCCGATTTTTACGCACCATATTATGACCCAGTGGCACGATCTCGGAATTCTCAATCACATTATTCACTTAGGGTTCTGTCAGAATAAGTGTGTGTAGGCGGTATGCAAGTAGTAGAGGTTCAAGCTCGGTTACTTTGTTCACTATGCTGCAGGCGTTCCAGCTGAGTCGAGTTGCGTTCTCGTGCTCGTCATTGCTTATCTCGAGGAAAAATATTTACTTTCTCGCTTTTAGCTTTGTCCTAGCGGTATACCCTGTTATCAATAATTAAATTATCAAAACTGAGTTTTACTTTTTTGTTAGCGGCCCTGTCTTCTTTCTCCCGAACTACTCCACCATTTCTTTTGGAGAACTTGAACGTGGCATATTGATATGTTACAACCTTTCAGCTTCCCCGCATTATTACGAATTAAACCATCTTCCCTGTTGTCGAGCAGTCGCAAAATAGCCGGTCTAGGTCCTTTTTCCTCTCCTTCTTCCCAACTTGTGGCATCTCTTGATACAAGTTACGGAAACACCAATATTATCTTTGAAAATCGTGTGGGTCCTAATATTATGCATACTTTCGGAAGATTAACTTTTCTCTTCCCTCATTCCATAAATGATTACATTGTGACGTCGGGAACGGTTTTCCAAGTCAATTGTTCGGGCTAGAAAAGAAACAGTTTCCACAAAATTAGTTACCTTGCCTTCAGTTTCAGTTAGCTGCTTAGAAGCTTTGTTTAGATGGTCAACCTTGGTCTCATTAGTTGTCAGTCTGGTTCAATGCCAATGATTTGCGATCGATGGTCATTTGGCCTTTTTCAATTTGAGCTATTTAATTTAAAATTGTGGTCTGACCTTCGATGAGTTGCTTCATTTCAGCATGGGGTACAGGATGACTTTCAACTTACCCTCACAACGAGATAAGTTCAACAAATGCAAAATTATATTTGCTTAGAAAATCTAGACACTTTCGGGGTAGGGCAGCAGCTCAAGGCACACATTATTACTTCAGTAACTCCAAGAAGGTGCGGATCTCACCTGAAGCAAGAACAGACACTGTTTCAGTATACTGCTATGCGTGCTGTGCGTTGCCCATTGAAGAGGTCGGTGGAAGGGCAGCTTTTTATATGATATTGCGATGGCGGCGGTGTCGGTGACGTCCCACTGTACGGAAGGCTGCTCTGCAGTTGGCTCAGGTGCCAGTCTTGCTGCGTCGGCCCGGTCCTGCCGCCTCGACTTCGTGAAAGCGTGGTTGCTCGGTTTTCCCGATGGGAATAAAGCATTACACTAGGTTGTTTTTTTGTGACTGGCTTGTTGCTTACTCTTTGTGAAGACCAGACAGTGTTTCAGCATAGTGACATGCGTGTTGCCGCCTTGTTTCTTTGTAAGCAATTGAATCGCGACATCCTGGGATGGGTCTTGGGACTGTTCGGTTGTTCGGTGAACGCCCCATTACGAGCGTCTTCCTGTCACCTTTGAAAAACTGGCCGCGTCTTTGCGGTTTTGTTTGCCATTTTCTCCTGCCAGTTTATGCCTCCTTCGCAACCTATTTTGGTTAAAACCGAATTTTTGAAAATGGATTCGGCGTACTTTTATCGCTTTTTATTGGTTTCAACCGAAAACGCCGAACCTAAAAACTGATCCTTTTCGCTTAAAACCCAATTTGCAAAAATGAATTCGGTGTACTTTTATCGGTTTTTATCAGCTTAAACCGAAAACCCTAACGATAACTGAACGGGGTTTGCACACACGTTGTTATATACTTTTGTTCTGCATTCTTTGTGTTCTTGCATCACAATGGCAAGCAGTGATCCCACCCCTTCCAGGATGCACGAGTGTACGAGCATAGCCTCCTCGATACTGACAAAACCTGGCAGATCGTTACGTGACGCGGCCGCCGAAAGTGAAACGGTAGGGCGGTGGACAAGAGTGATGCAACGGGCGCCGAGCTGCGGCGAGACGCCGAAGCTCACTTGTCCCGAGCGATGGAATGTCTGCTCGTGCATCTCGCGTTCCTCAGGTTTCCGCTTATTTTCTCGTCGGGTTTGAAAACCATGCTTCCGGTCCTCGCCGCTGCAAAAGCTGTGCGCTGAATACCAGACTTCCCGAGAAAAGCTCTGTGCTACCAGATCCTCGCGCTCCAAATCTGCGACCGGGCACTATAGATCCGCCATCGAACTGCCAGTCTTTGTGAGTATAGAGGAGGCTATGGTACGAGTTGTCTCGAGTGTATATCGAAACGACCCCACAATTTCCCGCGCCGCGCGGTGTATTGCTTGACATTTTGTTGGCCACGAGTCCCTTAACACATTAAATGAAAGTTGTGATGTTACGATGATAATGCAATTAACCCTTTGCAATTACTGCATCATCATTGTACCCTTAAAGTGCAGGTCGTTTACACATGTCGGTGTTAAACTAGTAGCAGCTGATGAAAACCGTTTGTTCTATTGATTCTAACTCGTGGTTAGCTCAGTCGGAAGAGCGCTCCACTGCAAATGGAGAGGTCTCTGGTTCCATACGAAGACCTTGCGGATTTTTTCCGGTCGAGCACTAGTCACCTAGCTGTGTTCAGAGATCCGTGTGTGTCCTTTGTCTTCTTGTTCCCCTTCTCCAGGGATTATATACGTCGTAGTGTTGGTGCTCATTATCGAACCTTGTACCGATTCGAATCCTAGTTACGTCACTGGCGTGACGCATTTTTGGCATCCAACTGGTTTATTCCACAAAAGATCCTTCACACGCGTGATTGGCGCAAATTTCGCGCAGCCATTACTCAAATAGGCATTGGCGATGACATTGAATCATAGGGCGTGCTTTGTACATATTGTTTTCCACAGAACTCGGTTTTTACCCAACACACGGCCAGTGGAATCGATCTCGTCGAACGAGCGTGCGGCACAAATGAAGCACACGACAGCGTCGTCGTTCGGCTGGTACAGTGTTCGGTTGGTCTTCACCGATGGAACACGAGTCCCAGCAAAACGCGGACGCAGCGCTCGGCTACTTCAATCAAATGCAATGTCGCGAAAAAAACAAACAAAAACATAATGCTGTATTCCCCGTGAGCTCAGTTCTCAATCTGGCCGCTAGAGGCGTGACATTTGCATCTCCTGCCTCGAGAGCCTGGGAACTTAAAGCGTTGGCAATTTAATGGCGGACGGCTCCCGCGAAGACTGGTCGCAAGTATGCATGCGCTACGAAGTCGCACGGTGAGGAGGAATACAGGCGGTGAGACGTAGACGCTTGCAGCCGATCGACGCTTTTGCCTTCTCTTCTCAGCTCGTATTGCGAAAGCGCGCCATACACCACGTGACCCTGATCAAGCCGGTGGAAAGTTTCTGTAATGTAGGCTCCCTACTCATGCCCAGCACCTGATTCGCCCGAAAGGGAGGGCGGTGCACACGGTGCTACAGCCTCTGCTAGACCCGTTTCCCCGCGGATCGCGTGCGCAGTGCCCACGGCTGCTCGGACCGAGCGTGTGGCGTTCGGCACGGAGCGACGCCAGCTCCGCACTCGCGTCCCCACTGGGTGCCGCCGCGGAGGTCGCCCGCTCCCCCGACGCAGCCCATCGGTCAGACCGGGAAGTGGACGCCGCCAACTCTAATTACGACCGGCTTTGTGTGCTCTCCCGCTTTTTATCGCAGTCCGCCATCTCGGCCAATTTGGCGCCGAGCTCCGCCAACGGTAATTACCGATTAATTGCATTTTGGGACGACTGCTCGAATATGGCTCGCAGTCGTCCCCGGTCTCGATTGCTGTCTGCGCAACTAAACTCCGCTCCCTCCAAGAACCCCCCTTTCCTAAGCTCGTAGGAGCGCTCCGTAACGAAATCACCTGCCGGACCAGCCTGCAACAGGCTCCCCGAGCCACGTGACGAAGCCTTTCCGCGTATGTGAGAGCGGAGAGGCGGAAGGTCGGCTACCGATTGGTGAACCGAGCTCGTGTGCCTTCCACGGTGCTGTCAGGTTGGGCGAGGAACGAGGCACGGCCGCCGAGGCGGCTGCAAGCCGACGCACTCCGAAGCAAGCGAGGGCCACCTCTGTCCCAGCTGTAATGAAAAGAACGCCGGAGCCGCTGGAGAGCCAGCAACAAAGCGCGCAGCCCGGCGGTCACGAAAGATCGTGACGCCAGCCGCATTATAATAATGACGTGCTGAATCCTGTTTCACGGCCGTGTCTCGGAGCGATTCATTATGTAAACCCGATAAAGTAAAGAAACAATGCCTGATTAGGCTGATCGGAGGCCCGTGCGCTGCCTGTCACCGCGCTGCCCGTTTTCTTCTACTTCTTTGTTTCTTTTTTCTTTTCTTTTTTTCATATACGCCGATATATAATATTTTCCTCCTGCTGCGCTCGCTCGCTAGTTTATGGCGCTCCTTTTTGCAGTCTGGCTGCTTATTTTGCGGTGGACCGCGCTATGGCAGTGGGCTGTTCACCACCGAAGCTGTCTTCCTGGAAGCCTTCGCTATCAGCGTTAGGGCCGCGGCGCGCGAGGAAGCGCTGTCACACCCGTTCGGTTGCCTTTGATGGCCCTCCAAGGCATCGACCGTCCTTGTTACATCCGACTTGAGCATCGAGCAAGTTGGACTTCCTTGGCAGGTGTATGAACTATATTTCCTCTCAAAAAACGCTATAAATATATGAACCTCTTTGAAATCAGAATACGAGAGCACCGTTTAGAATTCACTCACATCATGTTGCATTTCATAACTTGAAAGAGATTAAAAGACTATCTTCATGCTTTTTAGATAAAATGTACTCTTCTTATATGTATCCTAGATAACTCCTAGATGACATTGTATGGTTGCGGGCCTCAAAACCTCACAGAAGAGAAACAAAATTGATGGTCTGAAATTTCTTAATTTCATTGTTAATAAGTAACTTGAAGTATGTAAAGATAATTAAACAGGATTGTTTTCTCACTAAGTGTACTAGACATGATCATAGAAGCGCAATAAAACCTTAAATTTAACAAAACACATGCTCGAGGTAATAATTTTTTTTTTCAAATTATTATTGATTTGCACGTATTACCACCTAATATTGTGAACACTGCTAAGTTTTCAGACTTGTGTCTCAAGTGTTCTTGGCAAATTCACATTGCGACCTTGAACCGATCCACTTGCGTATCAATTTCAAATGAGATCAACTGTATTAATAAGAGAGGCTAACTTGTTCTGCTCAAATATGTCGATCAGGGCTCCGACGCCAGTTCACTTAAATTAAACCATGCCCGCGCAACTGCCGACGGAAACATAAAGATTAACGCGAATTGGGTTGTGCCGCACTATCAGAATCGGCTTCGTGAGACCCTTGTTACCTTGCAGAAATACTAAACAAAGGTCGTATTTTATCTCTTTTTTTTAACTTGAGGATACCTTTCCAGCGTGACACGGAATTTGAACCTAGAGGTATTGGATCCCGGCATCTCCGCTTATATATTGAATTGTGAAAGGCTTTCAATTAACATGCTAGTTCTCAGAAGTTCAGAGCTCTCTTTTTTAGTGGTTGTTTTGGGTTGAAATAATTTGAAGATAAAACAATGCACAAGGTAATGAACACAGAAGCGCAAATCGTGCGAAAAATTTAGGGTTTGCTCGTAATGTAGCCTCATTTATTTGTTTTCATGCCTTGAAGCTTTTAGAAAAGGACATTGCAGCACGGTGGACGTATGTTAAAAAAATTAAGCGTATTTGATACACAGTTAAAGAATTAAATAATAAATAGGACAAGTTATTTTTTCAAAATGTGCAGCTCCCATTTATCAAAAAAAAAAAAAAGGAACATCACGGTTTGTAGATTATTGGGTTGAAGTTAGAGCCGCAGGGCTCGGAGCAAAGTGTTCCCACTAAGAATAATATTTAATTTAATTCATTTCGAACATACTGCCAGCCGCGAGTCCAAGCAGGTCTATAGGTATTTTAAATTTAATAGCATCCTCAGGTATTAAAATATTGTCAAGAAACACATATATATATGACCTATTTGCAGCCTTCGTGGATAAGCAGTTCCACTCGTCGATACATTAAGAATTTCTAAAAGATTTCGTCTGAAAGCGATGAGGCGTTATGAATTAGTTATCTTTCATTCTAGTTGAGTTATCACAGTTTGCAAACATAACATATATACATAGTTAAAGTCAGCGGCCAACGCGAGGAAACTGTGAATGAATACAGGAGACAGGATAGACGCTGACCTCACAACTTAATATTTCTTCGAGAGAAGAAGAAAGAAGACATATAACCAGCTGGCACGTGCTCATGGCACGAAAACTATAGGGCGCGTGGCGTTTAAAAACATCGAATCGAAGCGTTTAAAAACAAAACTTCCTTTCCATACAGTGTAAAAAGAAGGATGGCTCAGGCTCTTTTCCCAGACCTTGTATAATGTAGGCTCCGTAAATTTTTATCAAGAGGGTTTCTTTATAACGACCGATGATAGCGGTGCTGGCCAGGTTTGGATTACACGAACAGGCTTGATTGCGTAGAGGCAGGTGACCCCTACCCTTGACGTCATACACAGGTTATGTTCACGAGGCCTATCATTATTACATCTTCCGGTCTGTCCCACATACGTCCTATGCAGGACAGACACATACGTCTGTCCCCTATATGGGACAGACGACGTACAGGCGTTTGAGATATTTTGTAAATTTGGAGAAAATATTTCGAGTAAAATGTAAAAGGAGACAGGATATACAGTGTGATTCCTCTACAGACTAGGTACAGGGCTTACACTGTACATCATGTTTCTTTTTACACTTGATTCGAGATATTTTGTCCAAATTTAAGTGCACCTTAAAACAAATCTGGGCCATTTTTTTTTTGAGCTGGTGGAAAACGGGGAACTTGATATTTTTGCGTGACTTGTTTTAAGTTATGCGACATCTTGTGCAAGTATGGAACCACTACCACCCGTTTCGTCTTAACATGAGGCTTACTACTTTCTCCTCCTTTTTCTTTTTTAATCAAGAATCGCACAACGTGATTTAACACCTATCACGGAAACCCAGATGACCGGAGTCTTTCAATCCGAGCCATGAGCTGATAGTATAATGTTATGTAAACATGACATTTCTATGGAGAATCCTAGACATTAGGGAGTTATACCCTTTTCTCAATTTTTGAGTGCGCTGACGAGAAATGTAAGATACCCTTTTTTGAACGTGACGAGAAGTCTCTTCATAGATGAATCTAGGAGCAAAGTTATACTTATAAAAATGTCCATAATACTGGTGACTGGATCTTTTCCCAGGCGAATAAGGAGGTAAGATCCCGCTGTATGTCGGAAAGTGTTGATCGTCTTGTAGGAATGCGCCGCTCGCAGGTCTATGGCCAGACACCGCTGATGAACTGTCTGACTGATAGTCGAATACGTGTTTTGGAGGTATATAAATAAGGAACACGTGTGCTTATACCGGAAGGCATAAGCACAGCAGCATGCACTGCGTTCAAGGTGGAAGTTCTATTTCACAGCAGCCTGCGCTGCTGTGAAAAAGAACTTCCATTTTGTATACGCTGTTCCGAAGAAGGAACGCTGTGAGGCGGTGCGGTTATGTAAAATCTTGTGGCTGAATCAGGTTTATAAAAAGATTAAAAAAGCGGAAGGTTTACATCTTGAAGTTTTCTTCAGCGCAAAGAAGCACGAGGACGGCTGCCCTTTCCGTTCCATACTCATCGAGCGAAGTACTTGGCAGCGACAAGTATCAGCGTATCTACAAAAACACATATCGTGTCCACGACTCAAGGACCCTTTCTTGGTTCAGAATTCAGAGGAAGATTCGGATCCTTTCAAGGCAGATCAGTATGGTAGCCATTGTGGTTTTAGTATTCATGTTCAAAACCTTTTTTATTCACTCCCCTATGACATTTAACTTGACTCCGTAGAATTATCTATTAAGGATGACGGTGAACTATCCCTCCGAAACTCGAGCGGTGTTTTCTAAAACGACTTCACTTTTATCTTAATTCTACGTCCACAGATGGCCTAATGAAGTTTTACTGCGAAGGTGTTTATGGCTAGCGTCCCGTGGACTTTTCGTGTGCGGGAACAAAAATTATGTCACGGCTTCGTGACGTCATGTGACGCCACGGCTTCGTGTCGTCGTGTGACGCCACGACTTCGTGTCACGTGACGTCAATTTCGCCGCTATTATTAGCGGGAAATTTTTCCATTAAATTTGGCGGAGAAAATGACGTCACGACTTCGAGTCACGTAACGATAATTTATTACTAACTAGCGGGAAAATTTTCCCGCTAAAGTTATCGGGGAAATTGATATCACGTGACCTCAACAGCAAATCAAATTCCCCGCTAAATTTAGCGGGGAAATGTTTCCACTAAATTTGGCGGGGATATTTTTCCTCTATGTTTAGCGAGAAATTGCCGTCATGTGACCTCAATACCAATTCAGTTGGGAAAATGATGTAACGACTTGGTTTCACCTCACCCATGAATAAATTCGGCAGCAGAAGGACAGAAGAAGGAAAGAGGAGGAGAAGGGAAGCCCACCGCCCTCTCTTTTCCGTCGTTCCAAGCGCTTGCGTGCTTAGTTTCCTTTCCTTCCTCCGGGTGGAGGTCCCGTCACGCGTGTCTAGTTTCCTCCGGCCCCTCAGGACGGCGTTAGTCCGCGATATGTGTGTGCGTACCGTTCGTCACAGTCAATACAATAAATGTGTTCGTACCTTTGTTCAAAATTTTGTGTCACGTCTGTGTCGTGTGCTAAACAGCTTCGCTGGCCATCCACTTTCAAAGAGTGGAATGGCTCCTAATTTTTTCCCTAAAGCTCTAGAGAGCATAGGGTCGTGACTAGCCCATGTCCTCGGTGGTACTTTTCTTGACAGAGTTGCTTGTGCCATTGAACATGCCCTTTGACCTCATGTGAAAAAGAGTGTTCCGATAAGCTGATGACTTTCTACTTTTGCTTGAAAATCACCTGGGAAAAGATCTAGTCGCCAGTGTTGTGGAAATTTTTTATCTGTGTTTCGTGTTTAAAACAATAGAACAAGAAGGAAAGCGTTTGTGTTTCCGGATTTTAACACCGTGTCATTGTTTGGCGCTGTCTGAGAGACCCCCGTGCGCACCCTCTTCCCTCATCTCCTTTTATCTCTACAGCGGCCACGTGCTTTCGGGACTTAACGTGTTTTCTATAATAAAAGAAGCCATGGTCTTATTCGCATCCACTTCTGCAACTGGCTTTGACAGGATAGAAACACTAGGGAGGCTAGGCTTGCCTTGACAAGTTAACAAAAAATAGTTGATGACGAGTTTAGCCGAATTAATTATGTTGTTTGTATATTTTTAGACAGCCGGAAGTTAGTCTGGATTATCGGGCTTCTGGTGCCTTT
Source organism: Ixodes scapularis (assembly GCF_016920785.2). NCBI lineage: Eukaryota > Metazoa > Arthropoda > Arachnida > Ixodida > Ixodidae > Ixodes > Ixodes scapularis. Next base: position 634,207 of record NW_024610070.1, on the reverse strand, counting down.
CTGTTGCAGGTTAGAAATTTAACCAGTGGAATGCCACTGCAGCCTGGGTTATTTAACGTGCGTCGCGCAGTAGTGATACACGACCGCAAACAGGTCGGATATTCGTCCATTAATAATAATTGGGGTTGTGTGGATATTTATACAGCGTGTAGTTGGTCAGCCATTTTAAAGTTGCGACGAGTCACTCGCTGTAGATGAGCATTTAGCCAGGGCAGTACAAGCGTTAGCCTGGGGTCTTTAACGTGCATCCCGCAGTAGGGATAGACGACCGCACGCCGGTACGATGACCATTCAGATCGAAATTGGCAGGGATTGAGGGGGGGGGGGGGGAGGGGGGGATTGCACCCAGGATCCCTCGGTTCTGCAGCGCGAGCTTTCGCTTCACGTGCTCCGAGCTGGTGTGCACTGGCCCACTCGGCCACCGATCCTCCGATATTCGTCCAGATCCAAATGTGCAAGGTTGGAGATTTAACCCAGTATTCACATTTTCTGCAGCGCGAGCTTTCGCTCCACGTGCTCCGAGCTGGTGTGCACTAGCCCACTCGGCCACCGATCCCCCCGATATTCGTCCAGATCCAAATGTGCAAGGTTGGAGATTTAACCCAGTATTCCTAATCTCTGCAGCGCGAGCTTTCGCTCCACGTGCTCCGAGCTGGTGTGCACTAGACCACTTGGCCACCGATCCCCCCGATATTCGTCCAGATCCAAATGTGCAAGGTTGGAGATTTAACCCAGTATTCACATTCTCTGCAGCGCGAGCTTTCGCTTCACGTGCTCCGAGCTGGTGTGCACTAGCCCACTCGGCCCCCGATCCCCCCGATATTGGTCCAGATCCAAATGTGCAAGGTTGGAAATTTAACCCAGTATTCACATTCTCTGCAGCGCGAGCTTTCGCTCCACGTGCTCCGAGCTGGTGTGCACTAGGCCACTCGGCCACCGATCCCCCCAATATTCGTCCAGATCCAAATGTGCAAGGTTGGAGATTTAACCCAGTATTCCATTCTCTGCAGCGCGAGCTTTCGCTCCACGTGCTCCGAGCTTGTGTGCACCAGCCCACTCGGCCACCGATCCCCCCGATATTCTTCCAGATCCAAATGTGCAAGGTTGGAGATTTAACCCGGTATTCACATTCTCTGCAGCGCGAGCTTTCGCTTCACGTGCTCCGAGCTGGTGTGCACTAGCCCGCTCGGCCACCGATCCCCCCAATATTCGTCCAAATCCAAATGTGCAAGGTTGGAGATGTAACCCAGTATTCCTATTCTCTGCAGCGCGAGCTTTCGCTCCACGTGCTCCGAGCTGGTGTGCACTAGCCCACTTGGCCACCGATCCCCCCGATATTCGTCCAGATCCAAATGTGCAAGGGTGGAGATTTAACCCAGTATTCCTATTCTCTGCAGCGCGAGCTTTCGCTCCACGTGCTCCGAGCTGGTGTGCACTAGCCCACTCGGCCACCGATCCCCCCGATATTCGTCCAGATCCAAATGTGCAAGGTTAAAGGTTTAACCGAGTATTCCTATTCTCTGCAGCGCGAGCTTTCGCTCCACGTGCTCCGAGCTGGTATGCACTAGCCCACTCGGCCACCGATACCCCCGATATTCGTCGAGGTCCAAATGTGCAAGGTTAAAGGTTTAACCCAGTATTCACATTCTCTGCAGCGCGTGCTTACGCTTCACGCGTTCCGAGCTTCGGTGCGTTAACACGTTGAATAATCGGTTACCTAAAAAAACCGGTCTGTCCTGCTGCCCAATATTCTACGTTAGCCCTTAAGCTGAGACAGCAGCCGGTGCCACAAACACGAGAGCGCGAGGTCGCTGCTTTGAAACGTTCTTCCACAAAGCGAGCACTCGCGCACGAAATGCACGTCTCAAAAATAGGAGCACGGATTAGCTGGCGCTTGTAGCTCTGACTGCAGTCTCAGATTAAGTGTGAACGGAGTATAGTGTGAAGCCCAGCACCGGCAGACGCAACCTTCAGAATCCCCTCTGCTAAAGCGAACCCGGCAACGCTAGCCAAAGTCGGACGCGTGGTTGTGGCGTTCAACGCTGAGAGCGAAAAGCGGTCGCCAGGCGGCTCGGTGCATACTTGGGCCTGAGTTCATAATAAATTTTCCTTGAGTGAAGCGGAGCAAAGGGAGGGGTGCCGCAGGTAGCACGATCTGTTGGGTTTTATCAAGAAATTCAGCCGATTTGTCGAAGTGTTGGGGCGTGCCTCAATGAGGTGGAATATGTTTATCTATCTTGCATCTTTTATATCTTCTTTTCTGTTCCTCGCAGAATTAAACTTCCGTTGCCAGTCAGTGTTGTGTTCGTTCGCTTCTCGTTCTTGTCCTTTGTTCATTTCGCACTGTTTCCAAGTTTTCAAAATGCACCAACTAGCCCAACTTCACGCCTCGTTGCTCTGTTTGAGAGCGTAGCTTGGAGCCCAAACTAACCTTGCAGAAGTCGTAGCAGTTACGGCATTCGGAAGATGACTCAGCTGTGGCGACCATAGCTGACGGACTTTATCACGCGGAAGGAGACGTTGGTGTGGCGATACCAGGTGCACACTTGGTCCCTTTCACCGCGAGTTTCAACGGGTGTTCCGCCCGTCGAACAAAAACGATTTAAAATAGAGAGCGGCCTCTGATGGCTGATTTTCTTCAGCGTCTAATATTTTTTACGAACTTAACCCGAAAATTATGTTTTTGTTTTAGCTATCCGACTGCTAGTATTTTCGCATGAACAAATTATAATTTATGCTCGAATCGTAGGAGACGTATACGGTTCATATAAAACAAGCTTTCATAGGTTTACGAATCCACCAACACCTACTGGTAATTCGAGTATAAGCTGAGGAGCTTATAGATAGAAAGGATCGAGTGCTATATCTTCCAAAGCATAACTTTTCCCTATGGCTTTTTCTCCACTGTGCAGACGTCGAATATCAACAAGTGAAATTTCAGTGACATCCTTCTCGCGTAATGGAGGCAGATACGCACAAATCATATACCAAGGCGACGTACACCACTACAGCCCAAAGACTTACAACGAAAGAACGAGGAACAAAAAAGGAGCGTACGAACATATATTGAACGTCTCCAAGCCATATTTTTAATGTATTAACGGGAGGAAAAAAAGAAAAAAAAAAAAGAAGAACCATATTTCTCAGAATTACTGACAAGACATCCTTTACGAAGTTTGTCAGTTTCACGCCGCCGTTCAGCACACTGTATATCCCATTATCACGCTGTTCTTTCTATTGGAAGACGTCGACTCCGCCCGTAGCGCCTCGGGTGAAAGCGACACAAAAGGAATCCGAGGAACGTATTTTTGGATAAAACCCAGCTGCGTATCAACTCAATAACTCGACGCGCAGCGGGCCTTGCTAACGAACTATTTATAGTGACGCACAGACGAGCAGCTACACAACCTGCAACTGACCTCGCGACAAAGGACAACTCAGTACGAATCAAGCACGAGGACGACGCGTGCTGCGGCCTCTCTCGTGTTCGAATGAAGCGCGAACAACCCTCTCACTCCGTCCCAACCAATCGGGCAGAAGTAGCAGATCGATGACCTGACCTACCCCCTCCCCTCCCCTACTGTGGCTGTGCGCGAACGAGTGGGTCACGTGACACTTTTCTCGCACGCGATTGGCGCGCGGCGTTCTCTGCGCTCTACATCTGCATGAAACGGCGTACGGAGGAAACCAGCTGAACGTAGCCCGATGCGCGCGATTCTTTCTGAGGTTAAATAGGTCTCTTGTGACATGTATATGAATACACGGTCACGGCGCCGGTAATAGCTCTTGTGGACGTGATCGAACGCTTCGCTTATTGCTGCCGTGCCTGTTGCAACAACAGCTCGCGTCTCTATCCAATTGACACCGTCTTTGAACTGGGTGCGTATGTGATGGGCGATTTATTTCCCGGAGCGTACGTACGGGATACTTAAACGGGTCTGCTCCTACGGCCGTTTATTTGTACGCTATTGTTGGTCGGGTTGCGCGAATGATCGACTCAGCTACTCTTCTATCAATTTACCCTTATGCATGTCGCGCGATTTTCTCCCTCGAACGTTGTGTCGCCTCTGCGTGCCGTTTGTTTGTATCGGGGTTCTTCTTTCGGCCTGCTGAGTAACGGATGTTCGAAACAAAAATTATAGCCCCCTTTTGTGCGGGCGGACGAATAAGTACGTATATAGATTGCGAGTGTCATTTACATAATGCGTTAAAGAGAGTTACCGTACGTTGTTTTGAAGGGTCCTCGCAGTGGGCGTCAGAACATGAGTCAGCGCTTGTCAGACGTGAGCACAAAACAACGCTTTAATAGTTGTGAAGACTTGTTTGAACTCGCATATGTACGGCCTTTACTAAAATCTAAAAAAAAAAGGGGGATGCCAGGCGCATTTAATAGTTAAAAATAGACCACTTTCTTTGGCTCGATATTCGTGACGATCATAGTCGCTGATTTTAGTGCTGTAGGTAGGAAAAAACATAAAGATCGATACGGTTATGTTTGGTTATGAAAGTTGAATAGCGAGAATCAATGAAGCGAAAAGAGCAGCATACGTTTCATGCTAGAACCATCACGAGACAGTCAGCAGTCTAAATCTAGCAATACCATTCCCGGGCAGGCGCCAGTTCACGAAGAAGCTCGTGCTGCCTCGTGCTCTGCTCGCTGAGACCCCCAGCGGGGTTGTCGCGCTTGCAAAAAGACTACGGTTCCACAATGCTTGGCGGTAGCGGTGGCTTAAAGAGGCTGGCTGCGAGATTGCTCTATTGCACCTTATACCTCGCACTGTTTGCGACACAAGCATCTTGCGGGCTTTCCCACTAAGGATGTGGGGAAACAAGTATGGCGACCATAGTGAGAAAATTTGATTGGGACGTTTATCTTCAAATTGTACTAATGCATAGAATGCATTACGTAAAGAGATATGGTATCAATTCATTCACAAGACATTAAATAATCGTTTTCGGGAGTGAAAACATATTGTTTATAAATTTGCGGCACCCTTCTTTACAACGTCGGCATGCACTACAGAGAGCATTGGTGTGTGGTAGCTGTAGTGTAGGAAAAACGCAGGACGTATAGCCCTAACCCTGCGCACGTTAAAACTCGCCTTGCAGCCTCACAGGTGAAGCGTTGGGCTGCAGACTGAGGGGTTAGATATTTCTTCGGAGAAGATTCGTTTAATTCTAAGTGCTTGCGCACATTGGTTTGCTTTAGTTTCTTTGGTAACCAAACAGGTTGTGCTGCTCTGCCCCGGGCTATGCTAGGAGGTAAAGATGGAGAAACCAACATATTGCTCAGTACATTTTATGCTTTAAAGGGATGCTGAACCAAATATTTTACTGCCCATAATAAGTGGAGCACGATCTCTCCACGAGCCAGCAGCCTCCGGTGTGCGTGAGCACATGCAACGAAATCGGCGTCATAGTTCCCTAATTACACGTAAGATGACAGTCAAATATGTGAGCTCCATGGAAAAGGAAAATAAGGAGAGGCTTTCCATCTCCACAGCGGGGTCTGGTGATAAGGAATTATCACTAGACCCCGCTGCAATTAATTGACATAACAAACACCTAGCGTCCGCTTGTGGATATGAAAACCCTGTCTTTCTTCTCCTCTTGCCCGGAGCCCACACATGTCAAAGTCATCGTAAGTGTGAATGGGGGACTACGACATCAATTTTGTTGCGCGTGCTCGCGCATACCGGCGGCTACTGGCTCGTGGAAAGATTGCGCGCAACTTATCATGGACACTAACGTGTTTTTGTTCAGTATTCTTTAAAGCGAATGGGGAAGCTCTTTAAACTCCACTTTTCTATGTTCAAACAAATGTCACACATAGGGAAAAAACACAGCATTTTAGAAAACGCGAAATGTGAATTGCATTTTCGGCTTCGTGGCACCCTGCGGGAAAGTTATCTTAAATCTTTTCGTTCGCGGCGATTTTTTTCGCCTTTACCTCACTGGAAAGGTAACTTCCGGACCTTTTTACTACTCGTCTCTTCTAATAATCAGATAAGATGGCCTCCCAAAACAGTCAACAAAATCCTGAAAAAATAAAGTCACGTCGAAATCTGTCTCAATGGAGCTTTGAGGATTAGCCTGAGTATACTAGGCATCTGGGCATCACAAAATCAGAGTTCTACGAAGGGCAGGTGCCAGGGCTGTAAGGGGCACTGCGTCGGACCATCGTTGATCGTGACTCGGCCAGTCGCACCACATCAATCACACGCGTCGCGAGGATCCGACTAATTCGCCCCCTGCGACGGGCAGGGACTCATCGAACACACGGGTTTGCAGAGTCCGCAATTACCCACGGGTGACGGCTATCAATGCTGATCAGCCCCTTATCAACGGAAGCATCTGCTGAACACGACGGCCAGATTTTAAGAACCTTTCATTGCCATTGTGTTGCTGTTCAGACGGAAGGTCTGCGCGAGAAGCTTTAAAAAGATAAGACAGAGACAAATTTTTGGAGGCGGGAGAGGATGAGAAGGAAAAGGGACCGATAGAATCGGTGAGGGATGTTCAGGCACCTCCAGCGTCTCCAGGGTAACAAGGCAGCAGTGCCAGATTTTCTGCTTCATCAATCGTAGGCCAGGTGTTCCATGTCCAGAAGAAAAACTTGGATATCTCGGTGACAGAGAAAGTCACATGGTACGTGAAGGTTACTCTTAACAGTCTAATAGCCTGCTCCCAGGTGAATGACGGCTGCAACACGACCCAGATTAGTGAGTTTCCAACGTCGGCAAGTGTGTTCCATCGATTTCCATCTAAGAACGTTGTACAAGTGTCCTGCTGCTGCCCACCGCGATCCTGACGGTGGCACAGACACGGAGGTGGATACGGAAGACGTCGATTTGGTTCTAGGTGGCTATCCATTTTGACAGTCCGCGGAAGCTTCAGCAGCCAGAAGTTGTAATTGCGCATCTACAGCGGCATTCGTGTTAACGCCTAGATAAAAAAAAACAATTAGCAGTTAGTATGGATTTATTTTAGCGGGAAAGGTTTGCTTTAAATCCTCGTCATAAAAGTCTACTGATTTAAATCGCAATTTCAATGATAATCTTAATTATGATTTAAATCATTGGCATTTGTATTTTGTATTTTACATCGTGGTTCCAGGACAACACCACCTGGGATAATCAGGGCCTGCGAGCATCCTCCTCTTCCTCCACGGAGTGGCATCGCAGTCGGATGGCGCCAGCTCAGCAATTGGACTCAAACCTGATGCCGCACCCTTAGGGGGAAAAACATCTATATATTCCTTCATAAAGGGAGGAACGCCCTTGTAACCCATGTTCCTTGAGAACGGGACAAACTTTCGTACCTAAAAGCAAGGAAGCAACTATCCTGCCTCGTCCTCATGCCATTATGGCGACCTTGAATCTAGCGAGTCGAGCTCAATATAACCAAAAAGTGCACTCAAGTGATTTTTGTTGAGGATTCTTTATTTGTTGCAAACTTTTTCTTTGATCTTAGTAAATAAAAACGACAATTTCTAGAAGGCAAGACTTCCAGTAAACTCTCACCAACAGAAATTTACGTGCACTGTTTTCTCTTGGGAAGATCATCTTCGTGTTCCCAGCTAATGCTAATGAAAATATAGTTAATTGCCTGGAGATTCCGAACGTTATTATTACTGCTCTTTTTAAGAGCGATGTGCATTATATATTTAAATGTCGAGTATTTGGATGTACGAGACGTAATTTAACAATTATTGTTTGCAAACGCCGTCCGACGGGATTCCCTGGTGTCTGCTCCAAGGCGCAGAAAGAGGGGCGTGTAAGGATTTGATTAGATTTTTATTAGGAAAATCAGCCGCATAATGAAAGTAATTTCGGGTTTTTAAGGATGCTTAAGGCCCGTAGATTTTATCCACCTAAATACACACTCTCAAATTCCACTTGAGGAAGCTACGTCTATTGTCTGTCTTTACACAGAACGCGTCCACGATTCAACCGGAAAGGGGTAACGCAGTTTTCGGACAGGCAAATACCTCACTTTACTGGCAACCCCTCAGCACCTGTAACCAGCTATCGCAAGAAACGCATTCAGGCGCCTCGCACCCATCCGAAGAAGTCACTGCTCTCGGGGTGAGAGGAGCATCAAATAAAAATATAATACGCGCTTTCCACGAATGGTATTTATTGCCGAAGCCGGCTTCACGGGCAGGTAGGTGAACTTTGTTTCGAAACATATTAATTAACCCTTCTTGTTGTCAACACGGGTATGCTAAAGGGAGACAACCAAAAACCGGTCATTTCGGCGATTCACGTCTTACCTTTGCTATTCCTGAATTTAGAATTTTATGTAAAATAAGCACAAGCGTGACACTTTCCTGCGAAGAGAGAACTCACGTAAGCAAAGATTGAATTTCATTGCTGATGCGCTGGATGTTCAGTGATAGTTATGTAATATGAATCGAGCAGAACGGTTTTGAATAACTTCAAGTGATGATGCAAGTGTTATACCAGGGTCCCATATAGCTGCGGCGTATTCAAGTTTACTTCGGACCAAAGACTCATAAAAAAATAGGTTTAAGGAGGTGGAAGCAAGAGTTAAGTATTTTTTAAGATTGCCTAACATGCGGTTTGCATTATTGATTACGTATTGAATGTGAGTATCCCAGGAAAGGCCATTTGTGTTATGCACACCGAGATATTTATATGATTATACAGAATCAAGGACAACACCGCTAATATGGCAAGAATGGCACGTGTTCATTTCATGTGATACTCTCATGGATTTGCATTTTTTAATGTTAAGTTCCATATTCCATCTGTTACGCAACCGGGAAATGCTGTCAAGATCTGACTGAAGAGAATGAACATCGGAATCTTTGGTTATTTCCCTGTAGATGACACAGTCATCTGAAAATAAGCCAATGGAAGAAGAAACAGTAGGTAAATCATAATATAAATAAGAAATAATGGAGAAACTAGTACGGAATCTTGGAGAACACCTGAAGTATTACTGGTGAATGAACTGAGTTACAGCCGTTAACATGGACAAATTGTAAGCAGTTAGTTAAAAAATATTTAATCCAAGCGAAAACATCAGGTTATATGTTAAAGACAGTGAGTTTATGAAGAAGCCGGTGTGAAACTTTGTCGGATGCATTTAAGAAGTCTAAGAATACACAGTCTACCGCGGAAGAACGATCAAGAGTCACATGAAGATTTTGAGTAAGTGTTAACTATTGAGATTCGCACGAGAATAGTTTCCTAAATCCGTGTTGAGCAGGGGTAAAAAAAAAATTAGAATTAAGGAAAGCAACAAGATGATAGGAAATTATGTGTTCCAGAAGTTTGCAGGGGATGCTCGTTAATAAAATCGGATGATAATTACTAAGGCTAGATTTATCGCCACTTTTATGGACTGGAATCACCTTTCTAACCTGCCAGTCCTCGAAAAGAGTACCAGGATTGAGGGATTGCTGGAAAAGCTTACTTAGAATAATGGAAGAGTACATTTTAGTGTTTTCTTTTAAATTTGAGTTTATATTGTCAGTGCCAGATGATGAGGATAGTTTAAGGCCATCAATCATTTTGGCAATGTCACCACATTCTATAGTAACGGAATCCATAGTACAAAAGTTTGATGGGAGCAAGTCAGGGCAGTCAAGAATGTTTGAGCTGGAAAAGGAGTCGACGAAGATTTCATTTAGCGCGGATGCACACTCCCTGTCTGGTATCTCTCCCCGTCCGAGTTGGTCAGCCTTACAACAGGCTTCTCGCAGGGGTGGACAACATTCGAAAACTTACTAGGATTGTTAAGCAACATTGCTGGCAAAGTACTTCCGAAGAAACGCCATTTGGCTTCACTAACGGCAGTTTTATATGAAGCAGCGACGGAGCGATATGCCGCCCAGCGTACATCAGCAATTGATGAAGCGGATAACTTCGCAGAGCGAAACAATCGTTTCTTTTTGTTTGAAAGCCTTCTGAGCGCTCCATTGAACCATGCAAATCGAGCAGAAGAACGAATAGTTCGCACAGGAATGTACATATTCGTAAGAGAATTCACTTTGTCTTTAAATAAACACCAATTAGCTTCGACGGAATGCCCGGGAAACGTTGCGCGGATATTCCGCTAAAAACGAACACATATCGTTGTTTATGGCTGTAAAATTAGCATGAGCATAATCAAACATGCGTTTAACACTTTTCGACGATTTACACTTTGGGATATTAAAGGAGAATAGCAACAAAAAATGATCGCTAAGACCGGGTAAATAAGTGAGAGGGGAAATAAGTTCACTTGACGTGGTTAACACTAAGTCTAATATAGTGGCTGTAGAATTAGTACCCCGTGTAGGCTGCACTACTGTCCTCGAAAAGCTAAAATCGGCACTGAAGTTTAAAAAATCATTACTCTCTGTGGAAAATGGGATAAGGAAAGGGCTGTCGCTTGTCCACAGAATGATTGGATAACTGAAGTCTCCAAAGCATTGCAGGAACATTTGCGAGGCGGACATGGATCGGGTTCACGACATCGTGAAGCTCGGCAACAAAATTGGCGATCTTTGTGGGAGGGTGATAGCAGACACCCAAAACATACTTGTTATAATTTATACAAACAGAAACCAAAATTATCTCGAGGCCAGTGACCACATTAATACAGAATGGCGAAATAGAATCGGCGACAGCAATAAGAACACCGCCTCCAGTCCTACTCCCTCTTTCTTGACGATATATGTTTAAGTGTTTTTTACAGTGGAAAATACCAGAGTTACGGATTTTGCTTGTTAACCAGGTTTCGGTTAGGACAACTCTGTCAGCACTAGATGAGTTTATAATCGAACAGAAGTCCTCATTTTTGGGAACACTCCTGATATCGGTAAACAGAACGGAAACGTTATCACGAGTCAAGGGTTGAAGATAACCATCACCCCGCGCGGCATGCTATTGAAGGTTTGTTATGGGGGAAGGATTTTCATTTTCTTGGTCATCGAAGAAAAGTGCGATGGAATTGCTTTTAGTTGCTAATTGAATACTGTTGGTTAAGTGATCATAAATGTAGCACTCTCCGTTGACGAAAAGTTTGTTATACCTCAGCCTGAAGGTTGAGTTTAGAGAGATACCGAATTCCACAAGTTGTTTTCTAGCCTGGCGCGTTGCGGGGCAGAAGTCCTCACTGACCGGTGTCAATGCAGATTTTAGTTTCGAGCGCGAGACTAAAACTTTTCCTCTCATCTTATACGAAAAAAACTTCACAATGACAAGTCTACACCTTTCAACCGCGAAAGAGCCGAGACTATGCGTTCCCTCAATGTCTCATGGGGCAATTTGAAGGTGAACCATACGTTTGGGGGGGGGGGGGGGGGGGGGGGGGCGGAAGTATGTTAACTATTTTATTTTCCGTTTCCGTCCATGTCTCTGACCTTGAGTCGTCCACACTATAGAACAGCAGGTCTTCACGCCGCTATCTATCCTCAAAGTCGTCCAAACGGTTACGCAGTGAGGTGTTTTCTTGGTGTACAGAGGAAACCATTTTCCGTGTTTCAACCAGTTATTTCTGAGTTCACTCGAGGGCAGATGTCTCTGATTTAACCACTTCAAGTATTTTTCCGAAATCTGCGATTTTATTTTCAATCGAAGCTTGATTCAGCTTTATTTTATTACCTGTTTAGATAAGGTTAGACTACCATCTTCAATTTTAACTGAACGCGTGGCTAGGTCTTGTAGCAAAGTAAACATCGCGTTGTATTGTATCACTTGGGCCTCCGACATCGGTCCCGGATTGAGTTCCCATCCCCGGCAAACTCTAACAGCACCGTGCGAAAAGAATAAAAACAGTCGGCAAGTATACACAAAATTATGCTAGGGCATGGCAGCACTAAAACAACTACATACATTTTGTTAAATACGTCTATAATATCGTGCAGGTAGGTACTTTTACTAACCTGCACGATATCAGGAAGAAGTTTAGCCGACATGCCTCGGCTTGAATTTCTGTGCCCATTGGTGAAGTCGTGATGGGCAGATTCTTCTGTAGACGATGACGCTGGCGTCGATGTCGCGAAGCCGAAAAGGGTGTAGTCCATGTGACGAAAGTGGTGTACTGCGCCGAATCCATGTTGTGTGGATGACGCATCAGGAATGGAAGCGCGTCCGCCGGCAATCGGTATAAGCTGCACGATAACAGCAAGAAGTTTAGCCGACATGCCTCGGCTCGAGCTGCTGTGCCCATGGCGTCTCGCGGCACATACAAGCATCAACATGACCGAACGCTGCCCTGATTACTAAAACAGTACTTGGGATCTATAGTTCTATACTCGTCATTTTGAATGGGAGTGTTTTCCGATGATAACTTAAGCCAAGGGTCGGCAACCTTATGCAGCGGCGGGCCGAGTCGCGAATTGTGGGACGGAAGGGGGGAGGGTGAGAGGGGTGAGAAAAGACAAAAATAAATTGATGGCGTTCTTTTCCCAAGTATTAAAATGCCGGACAATGTCAAATGGATTCACACCAGAGTTACTTACCCCATTTCAGGTCAAAACGGCCATGTGTTCCTTGAGTCTGTGTGAGGAAGCCGGAAAGGAAGGAAGGTGCTTTTTGGAGTAGTGCGGAGGCCAGCATAAAACTGCCTCATGGGTCGTATCCGGCCCGTGGGCAGCAGGTGGCCGACACCTGACCTAAGTCATAAATAATAGTCACAGTATAATATATTTTTTAGTAATGTCATTACTAAAAAGGTACTTGCAAAAAGCGAGGGAATTATTATGTTAGTAAAAAGTAAACATCTATGCCATAATTATTTACGACAGCCGATAAAAAAAAAAAAAGCGCACCCCTGTGATTCCTAGCAGCCAGGTGTCCGCTTCCTAGCAAAGGACGCCAATATTTCTATCGTAGTGCCTGTTTTTTTTTTTTTAAATTTTGAGTTGTTGGTTTGCGGCTGCAGTAAACGTCTGGATTTACCACCCATGAAGGGGATATCCACTCAGCTGAAAGTGAGGCTTCACGGCGAGAGTAATAATTTTTCGGCGAACATGATTGCGGTAAAAGCCGCGATTTGTGGCAGTTGAGGTGAAAGGCTAGCTACGCCCTGGTGAGTTCTAAAACAAGCTTCTCGGCCAAAAGACAAGTGTCGACTAAACAATATTTGGCTACAAGACAGAGGAAATTTACCTAGCACCACATCGGTCTTCGCTTGGGCAGGCGATATAATTAAGGATAGACATGGTAACCCTAGAGTGAGGTCACGCGAAGCTCTTAACAACTCCGTCTCGGTCCGTCCTTTTCGTCCCATCACTCTAGGGTTACCATATCTATAATTCCCCTTTTTTTCTTAAATATTGTTACATTTTTCAATGTGATTCTGTAGAATATTTGACCAATCCAATTATCATACACTTTTTTCTTCTTATTTTTTATCTTCATTCCCAAAACTTTTTTAAATGCCCAGCGAGCCCGACCGACTGTCAGGGAGAAAGAAGGGGATTAGTGGCTGAGTGGGCTAGTGCACACCAGACTCGTTTATACTGAGAGAGTTTGCCCGGTGGCCGGGGCTTGTTTCCAGCTCGAACCAGGGAATTTCGCGATAACACAAAATGGCGTTAATTTTTTTTCTTTTTTTTTGTTCCCGAGAAATCGCATAGAATTCTTATCAGTTGGAGCCCCAAAACGGCGAACGAAAGTACTACTCATCCCCCAGTTTTCAGACTATGCTGCTGTAGTTTCCAGACTGTCAAAAGTTTTTTTGAAAGGCCAATCTCTCTCAGTATAAACGGCGCTGGTGTACACCTGCCCAGAGCACGTGGGGCGAAAGCTTGCGCTGTAGAGCGCAGGGATCCTGGACAAAACCCCACTCCTGCCCGCTTCAATCTGGGTAAGCATCTTACCGGCTTGAGGTCGTGTATCGCTACTGCGTGATGCACGTTAAAGACCCTAGGGTGCCAGTTGTATTGCAATGAATAAATTTCTCGTCTACAGTGGGTAACAATGTCGCCATATTGTGGCAGACGAACCTCCAGCTGTAAAAACAACAAACGACTAGTCGGCCACATAGGTACATGTGTACAGGTGGTAATGCCTGCTTAAACGTTCAAGTAAGTGAGTAAATAAGCAAGTAAGTACGTAAGTAGGTAATTAAGTGAGTAAGTGAGTAAGTAAGTTAGTAAATGAGTAAGTGAGTAAGTGAGTAAGTGAGTAAGTAAGTGAGTAAGTGAGTAAGTGAGTGAGTGAGTAAGTAAGTGAGTAAGCGTGTAAGTAAGTAAGTAAGGGAGTAAGTAAGTAGGTGAGTGAGTAAGCGAATGAGTAAGTAAGTACGTACGTACGTACGTACGTACGTAAGTACGTAAGTACGTAAGCAAGGTAGGAAGGAGCGAAGGAAGGAGTATCTATCTATCTATCTATCTATCTATCTATCTATCTATCTATCTATCTATCTATCTATCTATCTATCTATCTATCTATCTATCTATCTATCTGTCTGTCCATCTGTCCATCTGTCCATCTGTCTGTCTGTCTGTCTGTCTGTCTGTCTATCTATCTATCTATCTATCTATCTAATCTAATCTAATCTAATCTATCTACCTATCTAGCAAGGCAAAGCAAGCAAGCAAGGCAAAGCAAGCAAGCAAGCAACACAAAGCAAGCAACCAATATATTTATTTATTTATCTCTGGAATGATTACTTTTCAGGGAGAAATCAAGTTTAGATCATTTTGGGCCGACCCTGGCTGTTCCCTCTTAGACTGATCTGATACCAGGATCCCCACAAGAACACACTGGCATTCGGAGTTTCTGGAACCAAAATGTTTTGGTTATACAGTGACCCTTTCCCCATTGAGGTTTGCTTTTCGAGTTTTTGCTTCGTTTTGTTCTTGTTGCTCTGTCCACATATTTTTTTTTTTCTTATTTGTTCTGGGAGTACAGGAGGGTTGTTTCAAAAATTTTGAAGGGGACCAGCAACCCGTTACTGGTTGAAATGTTATGTGCTTATGAAACTGAGGTGCTCGCAACCCGGCCCGGAGGCACAGTTGGCGACTCCCGCCTAAGGCTGGTGAGAAAGGGACAAAAATTGCTCTCCTTTCTAACGTTCTTAGTGCCCTCACTTTCTCCCCTCGCCCTTGATTGCCTTCCTCTTCCGTCCCGTTTTGATAGTGCTCGCCCTTTCTTTCTTCGCCTGGGCTTGCCTTGCCTGTACTGCACACAACTATAGTTACTCGCAGAGTCGCAGTGTAGGGACCTGTCAGTGGTCGAGCTGCCTCGTTTTTGTTAAATTGAGGTGCTTTACAGTCGGCCCGGGTGCCTGAATCGGTCTTCCCCGCCTCCCCCAAGGATAGACGGCGAATACACTTTAAAGACGATTAACGCCCCCCTCCGTGACCTCTTGACAGTACGAGAGATTTCTTATTTTTTAAAACCGTAATTGCGTATTTTTTTCTTTCGTTGGCGGGTCCCTGATGTTTGTTAGTTTCTTCAATATTTTCTTTTCTTATCACTGGCAGTAGGGCTTCAGGGTTTTTTTCGTGTCATTATTTTTGGTCTTGTTCCAAAGCCTTTTTTTTAGGAGGTTCAGCTCTGATCTTCCTTCTGCCCGAAGGTGTGTGTTGTGGAACCGTACCTGTCTGCATGAAATCCGTGGAGTCTTGACCGTCGGACAGAATATCAAACTCAGCAATATTTTATAATATATCTGTTGCTATACTTGTACTAACCTTGATGTTATTTGCCGAGTAATTTGTTCTAGATTTCCAATTAATTTTTCATCTTTTGATTTTTTAGTGGCTTCATGAATCCTACTGGGAATTATTCCGTGAATTGGATATCTTAACTATTTTGTCTTCCTGCATTCTTTCATGTAATGTTGAAATGACTTACATCTCTCCTCACAAAAGTGAATATCGCATGTGGTCCTTTTTAGACCTCTTAAAATACAAAAAAGAAACCTTTCATATTCACATTAACTGAAGAGCGTGTTGGTAACATTGAATGGCAACAGAAATAATAAAACAAACTCGGGGCAAGGTAATGTTTGCCCTCCCCTGTCCCGAGTTTGTTTTGTTTTTCTGTTGCCAGTAAACCTTTTATGGTTCGTTATTACATACGTTTGGTAGTATGTTGAAGGGAAGTAATTTGGTATGCAATTAATATTTTAATCTATTGATACATACCTGTAGTTTGTATTTTGTGTTGGCAAATTAAAGGTTTGTCGAAGGACATGAATAATTTGTTCCATTATATATTTATTTAATCTTTTATGTTCAATAGACCCTCTTCAAATATAGTGCCATGTGCGGGCTCAAACTTTAGCTTACCTTTTAACGTACTAATGGTGGTAATGGGCCTACAGTCTGAAGTATCTTGAAGGGGCACCATCACTATCGCTTGTCGACGGCTGATGAAAATATGCTTTTTACCTCACAATCCTTGATGTGTCTCTGAGTTTCGATGGTAGCAAGATACACCCGGTAGTAACGAAGCACCAACTCACGTTGACGCCGTGCTAAACGTTTACACATCAAGGGGCTCTGGAGCCGATTATGTGCCGCCAACAGATTGACTGCACCCGAGTTAGAATGAACGCTTACGCAGCTCTTGTATTTAATTTCTGCGTCGAATCGTACTAATGTCTCGAATGTATAGGCCTCGCATCATCCACTTTGAAGCATATCCAACTTCTTCCATTATCAGTAACCACGATTTCGTGATTAACAAAAAACTTAAACAACACCAGTACGACCCGTCGTTAGTACGACCATAGTACGGCATATATGCAATTCCTCGAATGGGATGGTGACAGCGATCAAAGAAAGTTACAAGACTGAATTTCGGAAAGAGACTATTAGGGTACCTAATCTCTATGCCTCATTTGCGAATGTATATGCTACGTTGTTTCCAGTCATAGTTGTATGAATTTTACATGTCCTAGTTTTAACCTGTAATCTCTTAATATTCATTATTTTTCTATACAACACTGTGTGTGTCATATGAATTTGATATTGCTATAGGCGCTGATTATCTGTAAAAAATTGGGGTGAAACCTATTTCTTCATTTAATTATCGCAAGTAGTGCCTGCCCCATTGCTGCAAGTTTCGTGTCGTAAATGGTCTCATGTTTTGAAAGCTTATATTTGCAATATTGCGTTATTTTGTAATACTTGTTCATTATCAAATACGCCGATCCTACCGTGTTAAAAAAAAGTAATCTCTGTGTATAGATTTTACAATTCTAACTAATTTCTTAGCCATTTTCAAAGTTTAAATGATAAGGAACATTTTTGGTAATTCTTAAATGATTTATGCCCAGATAAAAGTTTGGTATGGGCGCTTCCGAGATATTCGCCATGGCGTCGAGACCGACGAACACTCTGAAAGGCTTTCGACAGCAAAATAATTGTGAGAAAATTATAATACCTAGCGATTCCACGAACTACAGTGACAAACCTTTTGACGGAGGACGCAACGTGGGGAGGCACAATTTTTCCCATGGATTCTGTCGCAAGAGCAGAACAATTTTCGTGCTGAAGATGTCCAGGACTTGATCGAATCCATCAATAACAGGCGAGAGGTCCAAGAGAGGGTTTCACCGCAGATGGGTCGTGCATTCATGAAAATGATCATAAAAAAACTCAATTTAGCCATAAGCAGTTACCCGAGCTTTCACGTCCGAGAAAAAAAACACAGAAAAGTCGGAGCCAGGCGAATTTAACATTGACTGCCTTTATTGATCCCACGTACGCTCATTGAGGCCAGATTGTAAATAAAGGTAATACTGGAAGATGTTCACTGGCTGAAGGAGGCGGTAAGTAGAAAACAACCGGCATTATGAGGCAGCTTCATCACGACAACGCGCCGGACAATTCATTTCGTCTCGCGCAGAGTTTTCTGACAAAACACTGCGTCACCCATTTATGCCAGCCCAGCTAGAATCCAAACATGACTTCCTGGGACTTCTGCCTTTACTTGAAGTTGAAGTCGCATCTGTAAGGCAGATTATTTAAGACCGTTAAGGAGACAAAAGAAAGAACGACGAGGCAGCTGATGGCAAACCCGAAAGACAGCTTCGAAGGATGTTTTAAAATTTGTGAAAAATGCTGGCAATTATTTCTGAGCTCCCAATTCGAGCGCTTTCAAGGTGAGTTAAGGTGCCATTGTAACTTCTAGGGCGCCTATATTTTACAGTATAAATGGCAGAATACCTTCCGAACCAACCCTCGCTCTTCCAGACTAAATGTTTAAAGTCACGGTGCATTCTTTCCCCATAATTGAATTTGCCGTAATAAAACACACACATAAAGTCCTCGAACGCCATGATATTGTTCTTTGAAGGCTCTATGATTGGCCTGATCGGCTCGGAATACTTGCTGCACTTTGATCAAAGGGACATGACGTATAATTGTATCACATTGTCATTTTAAGTAGTACCAGACCGGCACGTTTCGCCATGGCGGTCTATCTTCCGTTGAACATTGATTCCGAATTTTTAACAATCTGCGCGTGACTTTCTAGAGGAGTCTACAGTCCCTTTTCAAGAGTAAATCAAGCAACATTGGCGGTCGCCATTTCTCAGGCACGAAGCGTCTGATTGGTCCCGAGTTCTCTTCGAACGCTGACGTAGTACTCGTTTGCGATAAGAGCTGAGCCAAGTTTACGCCCAACGCATGCGCAATCCTTTTGTCCAATACATGCTCAGAGCTTGCTCAAACAATGGCGGATTTGGGTAATTGGTGCTTAAGCTGCTATGTGTCGTGCACGTACTTTTGAAAATGTATATTTTCGTCGATAAATAGGGTGTCCCAAGTCACGTGGCTCGATCTAAAAGGGACAGTATAAATCGACGCCTGCAGGTAGCAATCTAATCTTTTCATCACAGATGTATTTCACAGGTCGGTTTTTCATGTAAAATTACAAAGCGTAGCTACCATACAGTAAAAATAGGACCAAAAACTTGCCAGGGTCAAAGGCAAGCGGTGACGCAGACGACCAAGTCGAGTTGCAGGGCGCGTTTGGCGGTCGTATTGATAGATGGCGCAACCTCCGTATCGAGACTGCTCGCAACCAGCGTGGTTCATTAAGATGAACATAACCTTTTTGTAATGCACCTTTGGTTAAAAAATAAATGCAGTCAATAAAAGCAAAACTTGAAGTTAAAAAAAAGGAAAATGCGGTTGCATAACGATGGCTTTCTTGCTGCCGACGGATTTTGTCTGAATATCGCCTGCTTCCTTACCCTGATCGGCTACACCTTCCGATGCTGCCCTCAACGCCATCTATCAATACGAGCGCCAAACGCGCCCCGCAACTTGACCTTGTTGTCTGCACCGCCGGCCGCCGTTTAACCGTGCAAGTTTCTTGGCCCTATTTTTAACAAAAAAAGAGCTACGCTTTGTAATTTTACCAAAAAAAAAAAAGAAAACAACGACCGGTGATATACGCGTTTAACGAAAATCTTAGATTGCTACGTGTCAGGCGTCGATTCTTATGGCCCATTTTAGATCGAGCCTGGTGAATTGGGACACCCTAAAGTTTACATTCCTTTTCAATTGTTATGGGGCATCGGGGCTTGATTTAAAGTTATGGGGACTATTTTTCACAGCGAAATGTATATGGCTAGGTTCTGAAAATTTTTGTGTGCGAGGACAGTGCGCATAGATTGAGAATTCGCGTCGCTGAAATCAATCAGCTGATGAAGTCGCTGAAAACGTGGCCCTAGCGACGTTATCAGCACTTGCACTTTGGACTTGATATGGGCAGGACGCGTAGTGCGCGCAGAGCAAGAATGCGCCTTCAAAGAGCGACAACGCGAGCAAAAGCGCGAATGGGCGCGGAAGCGACGAAAAAAGGGTACGGATAGTCCTTCCTTAGGGGAGGAACGGTCTTGTAACCTATGTTCCTTTAGAAAGGGAGAAACGTTCGTCCCTGGAGCAAGGGAGCAAAGTTCCTCCATCGCTTGCATTTCAATATGGCCAATATGGCGGCACCGAATCGAGCAAATCGAGCCCAATAAGGCTTGACGAGGACGCTAGGTCTCTTGTACGGGACGAGAGCAGCAGCAAATAAACGCGTAACACGAGCTTTCCGCAAACTGTGTTTATTTCCGAAACCAGATTCCCCCCCCCCCCCCCCCCCCCCCCAGGTACAGAAACTTGCGTTTCGAAAGCAGTTTGTCAGTCTTCTCGTCGACAGCACTGCGATGTTAAACGGAGACAGCCGATACCCAGTTACTTCGCGCACTTTGCGTCTTACCTTTGGTGTTCCTCGAGTCACAATTCCTTCGTCAACCGCATATCACGGAGAAGGGCAAACTCAATCCCCGAAACCAAAAGCCGCTCTCGAAAAAACAAACCCGAAGCCGCTGTTTATCGCGTGGCCGGCGTGGCGTGAAAAGTTAAATTCTTTTGTCCTCGTCCAAGAAAGCGCTACCATGCCTTTGGCAACCCAAGATTAAGACCAACTAGCCCAGCATACAGCTTAAATTGCTAGCCACCAGATGGCAGGGTCTGCAGAGTAATTGCAAGTAGCTAGGCTAGGTGGCGCTAGGTACCACCCAATTCATGTTCTACAAAAAATAATTTGCTCTTCTTAGGCCACCACTGCGCTCGGGGATCCCCTCTACTGTACACAGTATACACACATTACGCTTATTAGGCTTATTAGGCTTATTACAAGCACCAGGTGAACATGCATGGAGCACATACACGGCACACACAAATGTCAACACAACGGAACACCACACTGACCCGAACACTACACCCGTGCTCTGCATTTCCGTCTATTATACTGGTCGTTTTGAACGTACGGAACTTTTCGGTGACTCCCTAAGCAATAAAAAATATTCCCAGCATGTTGATTTTTTCCGAGCAATCTCATACCTCTGATAGTATTTAAAATGGCTCAGGGAATTAATCTCTTACTAAAAAGCAAACGCTCGATCATGCCGTAATTATTTGAAAGCCAATAAATCAAGCCGCTCCAATGCGGTTCGAAGCCATGAGTTTGTTTCACCACACGGCACGCCGTGGGCTGTATTTCTATTGGTTTTTGTATTTGTGATGTTCGCGCAAAGCTGCAATTGCCGTCTTGAATTAATCTCAGTAGAGCGGATATTCACTGAGCTGGAAGTGATGCTTCACGGGCTAAGAAATCGCTTTTCGATCAACTTGAATGCAGTTAAAGCTGCGACTTGCGGCAGGTGTTAAGTGTACGGAGATGCGCCATGGCGAGCCCGAAAACTTCTAGCGCTCATCCCAGCGTGCCACTTAGAGGGCAGTTTCTCCAGGAACCGTAGTATATTTAAACAGCAAAATAAAGGGTAGCTTTTTTTTTTTTAGATTTTACCTACTATTGTTTTTTGATGCCGAAATTCCATACTGTAAATATACGAACTTTCCGTCACGGTTTCGTACTGTTCAGTCCTTGCCCCAGAGCGCAATCGCTCTCGGGGTCGAGACAATTCCCACAGTCACATTGGGCACTGTACGATAGCGTACGATAGGAGCTTCTACAGTTCAGAACAGCGTTCCAACATGACTATTCGCACGTTGATCGATTGCACGTAATCCCTCAAGTGGTATTAAACATTTTAATGTAAAGCGGAATGTCAACCTGCAACACCCCGCCCCCTTCGATCACGGCTCGACCAACGGCATCATGCAATGACCGACAGTTTACGATCTCATCTTGTTACACCACTGATATGCGAACACACGGTTACATCGGCGATAATTCCAGTCTCCTGTTCACAACCCACAACACTGCCATCACGATGTTGCAGCTATATTGCTGACACGCACAAATACAGAACCACGTTGAACGCCGGTTGCACTCGGCATCGGAAAACAGAACCGAACTCAGGACGGAAGGCACCCAGGCAGCCGGCAGCAAAACCTGCCTGTCTTGGACGCAGTTCCTGCGGTTTCCATAACATCGAAAACGTCGACACAGTTCCGCGTGGTTTCGCTACTGTAGTTCCGCGCCGCGCGAGTCCCGCAATCCGGAGACGGCCATCCCCCAGTGTACGTGGCACTGCTGGCACTGCTCCGGAACTTCGGTGTTTCTAGCGGCTTCGTTTGCTCGTTTGATTAAATTAGTTGTAAAAACGTCAGTGCAACCGAAATGTTCTGCACGTTTGGACTAGAAGACGGAATTACAGGCGGCCTTCGCTGCCATTGAATTTTAACCAACTCAGCATTAATTTATTAAACAACGTGCGCGACGTGTTCGAAAAACGAAACCGAAAGAAGATGAGTCGGGAGGGCGAAAGCTTTCTCCCGTCTGCCTGGAGAAGGAGGAAAACGTCTCGCTCCTCCCTTCTTCTCGTGTCCGCTTGGGGGCGCGTCAGTAGAAGGGAGGAAGACGCGCCGTTGCTGCTTTTTTCCTCCATTTTCTTAGAGTGCAGGTGGATTGTGTCCTTCCTGTTGGGACGGTTTGGAAGTGAGTGCTGCATGGACGTCAATGTGCCCACCACGCGTCACCGGTCGTGTAGAGATTGAACCTTTGGCAAGAACGTGTGTATCATGGCAGTACGACCGATCGCGATGTGCCACAGCGACCGCAAGGCAAATATAACTGTGGTGACGAATGAGAGAAAATAAGGACGATAACAACCACTAAGTTACGTGTATATGTCTTTATTCAATAAATATAGCAACATCCATATGAATCAATATACGTGTCAATATAGTCATCCCAATACAGCTTCGCTGGCAATCCTTCTTCGCAGAATGGAAGGGCACTAAGTTTTTTGTTTGTTTCAGACACTCCAAAGCCCGTTTTGTACCTTTAAGTGTAGCACCAGCTCTGAGGCATCTGTAGAATCAAAACTTACTTCCTGGGCCTCTAAGTTCGCTGTTCGAGATGATCAGCCCTCCCCAACTCATATATGCTGGGCGAAAAGAGACAGTAGCCGGTCAAAGCAGAAACAAGAGTAACGCTTTAATAGAGCCGATTGTTAGCAATATTTCACACCTAAATTGGACGCACTCGTTAAAAGGAACCCGTTGAAAGCGTTAGGGTGAAAAGTTGAAGAGCCGCGAACTGCCCCACTATTAGAGCGTCCACGGGAAGTTCAAACACCCAGCGCCGTGTTGTAATGGCCAAGCACGTGGCGAAGCAAAAAGCAAGGCAAGAAGCAGTCTGAGACGGCAGAGACGATGGGCCGTGCAAAATCCAATTTGCAGGAGACGTGAGAAAACCTCAAAACGCGGATCAAGCTCGAGCGAGGGGCGGCAGCCGCCGAAACCCCCGCGCCTCACATCGGCGCCGCCGCTAAGAAGCCTGTAGGAAAACAATGGCAAAAAATGCTTCGTAAGACCCACAGAACAGGCGTAGGAAGCAGCAAAGAAAGGCGATGGCTTGTACTAAAAAATAAAAGAAGAAAAAAAAAAGAAAATAAAAAATCGCCGCGGAAAAAGGACGGGCGGCGCTGCGAGCGTCGAAGGTTCGTGATGGCGATGGCGATAGGCATTCGGAAGGCGGGACAGCGCCTCGTTACCCCGGAGCCCCCGCGATGAAAATGGGCGATGGGAGCAAGACCGCGTCGAAAAGCTCACCTTTTTAATTGACCTCCTGCGCCGGAGAAACGTGCTAAATAATTGCCGCCATTTCTAAACGTTACCCGCGGGTCAGGGGGCCGGGCCGCTGTCCAGTGCCGAGATTAAGCGCCCGGAGAAGAACTCGCCGGAGCCGGCAACTCGTTTTGGGCCGGCTGCCCGCTGCGGGCCGGGAGGCTCGCGTGCGCGGCATTCGACTGCCTTAGAGATTATGCAACCATTAGGCTTCCAGCGAGATGCACGCAGTCGTCTACATGCCGACGGCTCGTTAGGGAAGGATCCGCCATTTAGCGCCTTGGCAGCGTAAGCAGCTGCCGGGGCGGTTGCCTCAGCCCCGGGGCCAGGAACCGGTTTTGAAAGTTGTGTTAACGCGGAATTTAATCGATGCGCCCCTACTTCGTAATTCGCTATGTACAGATCTGCGCCGGTCGCGTCTGACCGAGGCGGTGTCTGCGGCGGCTACAATACGAGAGGCTCTTTCTTCGAAGTGTAGGCGAGCTAGGCTCGCGGACACCTTTCTATACCGTTTCAGAAGTCGTGAAAAATCCGCGTGTGCAGCTTTGGTCGGCGTTCACGGTGCTGAAGGGCCCGTGTGTCTATAGCTTTGAATGCATAGTTACAGAAATGTATCCACTAGTATAGGTGTATGTGGGGTAATATTGGCGTACTGTCCTGTGCGTCCAAGTTCAAAATGGTTTTGCAGATATTTGCACACCGAGGAATTAGTCTGTTTCATAATGTTCTCTTCTGAAAAAAAAGAGGAAGAAAGACTGTACGATTTTAGGCGGGTCTATACAGGTGCATACGGGCCACTGGTATAACCGTATCGGCCACGTCTATAGTAGAGAGTTTTAGGTAACGGTTTTCGCACATCCGATACGGTACGATAGGCCCTCCGGTGCGAACAGCTCATGTACGAGTCTTCTGCGGTAGCATATGCACAGTTCGTACCGGACAGCTCATGGTACCGTATCGGATATGCAAAAGCGGTTCCCTAAAACTCCCTATTATTTCGGTTTCCGGTACACGGATACCTGTCAGCCGGCATCGGATAGCGGTACGCGGAAGAAGGTTACGGTTACGCTGATACGGGTTTACGGGTCGCTGGTAAAGGCGTACAGGTAACGCCGGCACGGTGTTACTGACGACAAATCATATAATCAAGTGGCCGGTATCCTCGTACCGGTACCGGTATCTCCATACAGGTGAGCAGTACCGAGTACCGACATGTCTATATTCACTGAATATAATTAATTCGAAGGTGCAGGTGAGCTGGACAGAATAAACGTGTTTATGTTTGGAGATTAATGTTTGGCCTCTGTCCCTCTTTCTCCCCTTCTCCAGGACTGATTACCCGCATTCTTATTCTGAGTGCTTTGTTGACAACGAATTCACTCTAGCCGAGTATGTTTTTATTTGCTGGGGCTCCATTGGGCGGCAGAAGTTACGTGACACGTGTGCCGTCGCATAGCCGCGTTTACATGATTACGACTTCAGCTCATCGACTTCAATTGGCCTTCGAAGGAAGCCGACGCGGCAACGTTTACATGAATGCGCACAAAGCCCTACGTGAAGGTGGCGCCACGCCGTGTCAAAGCTGAAAGTTAAAGCTACGTTTCCGGCTCCGGCGGTGCCACGTGACCACGTTTTTCGGTGCATCGCACGTGAAGTGCGTGAAGGCGTTTCGACGCCTTCGTAAAGTAAGGATCGTGCACACCAGTGTTGCCAATTTAGTGGTTTTCCCGCTAAACTTAGCGGTTTTTGGTTCTGTTTAGCGGGATAAATTATTGTTTTGCGGGCGGCGGGATTTTTAGCTTGTTTTATAAAACCTTGGCGGTTTTGTAGCGATATACAAGTTATATCGATTTACTGTCAACTATGCACCTTTAATATACATAAAGACAAGGATAATAAGCCACAGTGGTCTTCGCTTACTCTCAGTAATGTTCTGGTTTGTGAGAGTAACTCCTGTGACGTCATCAAAACATTAAGGCGTCGAATGTCGGAACATGCCTCCCTGTTTTGTGCGCGCACGTTTGAACAGCATGAATGTTCCAATTTTCCTTTGACTTTTTTTCACTGTTTTGTGAAATGGGCGTGGTGAAGTACGCTCAAAAGTTTAGAAAAGACTGGCTATAAGACCCTAAACTTAAAGACTGGCTACTGGAGGTTCCTGGTGATAGCAGACGAGCCAGGTGCCCCTATTTCAAAACAAAACTATCTGCGGAGAATGTGGATTTGGTCGCGCACGCTGCAACGAAGAAGCATGTTTCGGCCGCTGCACCTTTCTCCTCTGGTAGCAGACGACTCTACGAGTTGAACGGGTCTGACTAGCCACGCACTGCTGAAGGGTCCCTTGCCATGTTCGTATGCGCTCACTCGGCAATTTCGACTTCGGATCACCTGAGTGAGCTGTGAAGTGTCGTGACAGATTTCTAGTCAAAAATAAAAGGAAAGCTTTCTTTCATATGGCATTGATATGATCTATACTGTTATTATAATTTTTTCAAGAATTAAAGCAAAAAAGAAAAAAGCGTCTAAGAAGTCGTTTTGCGCTGTGTTTTCGATTTAGTGGTTTTTTTAGCGGTTTTTGGGATTCCGACTTCGGGTTTTTAATTTTTGAGTTGGCAACAATGGTGCGCACAGTCTTCGATGCTGTGCGAGCAGTTACGAGACGGAAGAAACATCAAAACCCAAACGTCTTGAGCTCCAAGTCCATTCTGGAACAGAGGCGACGTGCGCGTGCATGGCCTTGCGAGCGAGATCGTTGTCAACCACTCTGAGGACGCCACCGCGCTTCGCCTTTCCATACCGTGCCAACCGCGACCGGGCCCCCAGGCCGAAAGGCTCCGGCGCAGCCAGGGACTACACCGAGGTAGGAGCTGCTCATTGTGCGCTACCATGCAGTGCTCGGAGCTTTCGACGTCGTTCGTGTTTGCGCCGAAACCTCAAGGCACTCCCTTGGACACCAAGTCGTATTTTGCAAGGCTAGGACGGGGGCCGCCCTCTCCGAGTAGCTCAGTGACATTCCGGTCATTTAGTTTGGTAATAAAAGCTCGCGTTTCTTTTCGGGAGGAACTGCGGGCGACCACACGGAACCGCTCTCCGCTGCCGCCGACGAAGTTGGCTGCCACCATGTTCTGAGCTCTTCATTCACTCCCGCAGCGAGCGCCTCCCCATAATCCTCCCCATTCCAAAATGCGATGCGACCTCCGTTTACACGGGTTGAATGAACGCGTATTCGCCATCTCAATTCACCTTTAGCCGCGTTTACATGAATGCGACTTAGTCGCATCTAATCCAGTTGTCGAATTCAATGCGGTCATGTAAACGGCATAATGCGCAAAGAAAGCGCATCGCATTCAAGTCGCCAGAGAGAGGCGGATCGAGACGGCGAATACGCATTCATTCAACTCATCTGAACGGAGGTTGCATCGCATTTTGGAACGGGGAGGATTATGGGAAGGCGCTCGCTGCGGGAGCGAGAGAACAGCTGAGAACATGGCGTCGGCCAACCTCGTTGGCTACGCGGAGAGCGGTCCGTATGGTCGCCCGCAATTTTTTCCCAAAAACAAACGCGAGCTTTCATTGCCATCATAAGTGAGCGGAAAATAGCGGAGCTGCTCGGTGAGGGCGGCCCCCGTCAAAGCCTTGCGAAGTATACGACTTGCGCGTCCGAAGGAGTCCCAAAGGCTTCGGCGCAAGCACGAACGACACCGAGAGCTCCGAGCACTGTAGAGCACTGCATGGAAGCGCAGAACGAGCAGCTCCTACCTCGGTGCCGTTCCTGGCTGCGCAGGAACCTTTCGGACTCGGGGTCCGGTTAGTCCGGTCGCGATCGGTGAGGTCTGACGCGGCGAAGCGCGGAGGCGTCCTCAAAGCTTGCGCACACACGTCGCCTCTCGTCCAGAGTGACCCGGCGGCCCGGCCTGGAGCCCTAAACGCTTGGGTTTTGATGTTTCTTCCGTCTCGTAACTTCTTCCACAGCACCGAAGACAGCGGGCACGATTTTTACGTTCACTGAACGCGTCGAAGGTGCAAAGGCCTCCACGCGCGATGCACCGGAAAACGCGGTGCGGCTGGTGCCGGAACTGCATAACTTCGAGCTTTGAAACGGCGTGGCGCCACCTTCGTGTAGGGCTTGGTGCGCATTCAGGTAAACGTTGCCCCGTCGGCTTCGTTCGAAGAACGACTGGAGTCGATGCGCTAAAGTCGCTTTCATGTAAACGAGGCTTTTGTCTGGCGACTTGAATGCGATGTGCTTCTCTAGCGCATTAGGCCGTTCACATGACCGCATCGAATGCGACAACTGGATTCGATGCGACTACGCCGCATTCACGTAAACGCGGCTTATTATCATTGTTTCGAATCACCTCTATAAGCCACCATCTTATTGCAAGACAGCTTCTGCTGCAACACTTCGGATCGAGTCTTCTCAGTCGCTTCCTGCCGTGAAGCAAGTGTTTTTAGCGAATCGCATTTGAGCCTCGCGTTCTTCGCGGCTCAATTTTTTTCTTTCTTTATTTGTGTCTGCGGATACATGTTCCGCAGAGGGGGTCTAAGGCTAAAGGCACGAGTGCCTTTACCCCCTCTTGGTATTGCTGCGAGCATCAACAGACATATAGAATACATCATATACACATAATCTACACCATACATATTAAGTACATATACATTAAGTTCATATAAGTTCAATAGCCAAATCTAAATACTGCCATATATCCAGTTTTTTAGCTGAGATATACTAAGCAAAATTTTCTATGCATTCGAATGCAGAAGCA
The DNA here is from genome assembly GCF_016920785.2 of Ixodes scapularis. Lineage (NCBI taxonomy): Eukaryota > Metazoa > Arthropoda > Arachnida > Ixodida > Ixodidae > Ixodes > Ixodes scapularis. The sequence goes on along the minus strand of NW_024610070.1, from coordinate 605,929 downwards.
GCTAAAAAAACTCTAAAAGACTTCTGCTTCCTGTCAGACAACGACGCTAATGCAAGGGATTGATGACAGGGAACCCGTGCGCGCACGGCAGCGTGCCATGCAAAGCTTATAGGTAAAACAATTAAGCTATAGCGCCAGCTAGCCTGCCGCCATGTACGTAGTGAGTCCCCCAAAACTACCCCGAAACCCTGATGTAAAACCTGATGTGATAGTGATGGTTGTGATTGTAGACGGGAGGGGCGAAAAGGATGGGAGGGTGAACGTGCGGTGGCCAGAAGCCGAGGTGCCAGTATCAGTGCGCGCGAAAAAAACAAAACAAAAAACTTAAAGCTTTTTTATGGCTTTTGTGTTCATCCCCATCAATCTTTCAGTCGCCTTTTAGTCCTTTTGGCTGAGTCCTTGCACTGCTCGCCGCGCTCGTCGGGCCTTGGCGTCACCCCGCCTGCTGCCGTGTCGGTTAACCCACTTTGCGTTGCCACAGATGTTTGGAATCTGAGTGTTCTTGCCAGCAATTGACCACGGCGTAGGGTACAGCCAGGCTTCTGCCCCTGTCTTGATTTTGCCATGAGTCCACTTTGCGCTTTGAGTGCAGGCTTGGACTTGAGAGCAAAATCTGCTCGATGGTTTCGGGCGTTTATACATACCCGGCATGAAGTTAATTCCACCCTCTGATTGAAGCGCTCTCAGTTCAACAACGTTCTCAATCCTACAACACGTGCTTCAAAGAGCAGCCGGTTACCTTGGTTATTGTAATACAAAACAAACAAACAAATTTGTCGTTAGTTGTTTATACAGCAGAGTGTAGTCTGCCAGAACATGGCGAAGTTGTTACCCACTGCAGATAAGTAATTTAACCAGTGCAGTACGACTGCTAGCCTGGCGTCTTTAATGTGCACTACGCAGTAGTGATACACAACCGCACACCGGTACGATGCTCATCCAGATCAAAACGGAAGGGGTAGGGATTGAACCAAGGATCCCTGGGTTCTGCAGCGCGAGCTTTCGCTTCGTGTGCTCCGAGCTGGTGTGCGCTAGCCCACTCGGCCACCGATCCCCCCCTATTGCAATACAAGCCGTTCTCCTAAAAGGTGTAAAAGAGCCAAATACAGCAAGGACGAAGACGAAGTAAGACACACACCAAGGCGCACTCGCAACTGTAGTTTATTTGGAAAGAACACGTATGCATATATAGGCCCCATATCGGCCAGTCTAGTCATCAACACATCGGCGCAAAGCTTTTTTGATAAAATTAAACTCTTTTTCTGAAATGGCGATGAACGCCTCACTTACACAATATTTGCCTTTATCGCCCATTTCGAATGCCTCATGCAGTTCTTTGCTCGATTTGTCTTCATATCTAGCAATAATCCTAGCATCATGCAACACCGGTGCTCTTGGGCACTTACGGCAGTGAACGGAGAGGTGGCCAGACGTGCTATGTCGCTTGGCAGGCGCGTGCTCACGCGCATGGTCGTTGATACATCTGCCCGTCTGGCCAATATACAACCCCCCCCCCCCCCCCCCCCCCCCCCGGCCAGACGCCAATGAAATTTGCTACAGAACGCCCGAGGCAAACTCAGAAAATTTAGTCTTGTGTATCGGGCTGCAAGGCTCGGACGACTGATCGGGGCTATTAATTCTATGGCAGAGCCGAGCCACCTTAGTGGACGCAAGGAAGACAACAGGAACTCTGTATGCCTGGCCTACTTTCTTCAAATTTTGTGACAGTGAGTCTTACCGCCGAATTCAGAAACCTCACTCAAACTACACTCAAACTGAAGGGCCCCACCTCTTCCTCGAGGAAGGCGGGAGGGCCGGCGCTGGCCAATCGCGAGGACGGATCCGTCCTCGCGATTGGCCAGCGCCAGCCCTTGAGCCTTCCTCGAGGAAGTGGAGGGGCCCTTCAGTTTAAGTGTAGTTTGAGTGAGGTTTCTGAATTCGGCGGGAAGTATGGGATTACTGCTGGTCTCACATTGGGCCTCTCACGTGCGGGTTTGATTTCGCCTTTGAATATTTTTAACAGGTTTTTGGTGACCTGAGTTGTACCCCTGTCAGAGGGGCATTTTAAAGGACTTTAGGACAAGCTCTTTTATAAAATCAACGAACTAGCGCACGGCGTCGGGCACGTGCGCACAAAATATTGCGAGCTGATTGGCCAATATTATGAAGGAGCTTAGTGAAAACGACGATTAGAACGCCGTCAGACAGGGGCATTTGACAACATCGTCGGTATTAATATTAACTGGTGGACTAGTTGGTTTAACATGATCTGAAAAAGCGCAAATTATTAGGAAGAGAAGAAGGGCATAGGACAGAGTGATGTGTCCTGTCTCCTTCTTGTCTTCCTAATCATTTGCGCGTTTTCACAACATCCATGGTTAGCCTGCCTCTTTTAGTCGTGCTATCTGTAGCAAAAAGCTATCCTGCACAGAATGACAGCAAGGAATCTCGAGGGAGACCTCCAAACACGTATTAAGGAGACGGCTGCCACGCGTGCTAGCCCGGCTGGCCATCTCGCCGTTCACTGCCATTAAGTGCTCCTGTTTACCAGTGTTGCACGATGTTAAGATTCTTGCTAGATATAAAGACAAAACAAGCGGGGAACTTCACGAGGAATTCGAAATTTGCGATAAAGGTAAAGATTCCGTAAGTGAGGCGTTCGTCGCCCTTTCAGACAATGACGTCGGCGTCGATCCTGAAATTCACTTCTGCCGCTTTTCTCTTCAGGGATAGAGCGACGTCCGTCATGGCCATGTTAGACTGCCTTTGGGAGATGACGGCACCCTGGTGTGCTCCAATCGGATTACCTGAGGTCGGCGCGTTGGTGTTGCCCTTGTGAACGCAGAAAGTCCTGTCCTGCAGGAAGGACTTTATAAAATCCCGCAGTGTTCCTCGGATACTCCCTTTTTCGGCCGCTTTATGACTGTTTCGTGAAGTATGGACACAAATGCCTTTACAATGTCAATTGCCACGATGGCACGGGGTCGTCCCCTTGGGAGAAGTGGATGTTATGTCTTAGTGTATCATAGCCAAGCTGTCCGGCGTTGTGAGTCCTTGCCTGAATCCTGTTTGCCTAGGGTGCAGTCTGCTTTTATTTTTTAGCAACCATATATTACGGGAAAAAAAAACATTTTTCCGTTATTTTCCATAGGCTTGAGATGAGAGAAAGATGTCTTAGGTTTCCTCTGTCTTTGGCTGGCTTGCCGGGTTTGCCGGGTTTGGGTATGGGTAGTACTGTGGGGTGTTTGCACTCTCTCGGGAGTGTGCCTTGTTCCAAATTTAGATTGTACCATTCCAAAAGTTATTTCTGTACTTTTTGGGGAGGTTATTGATAGCGGCAATAGTTACGTGGTTTGGCCCCGGTGCCCTGTGGTATTCGGTTGTAGCTATGGCGCCAGCCGTTCCCCCTTGGTAAAGGGAGCGTCTTCTGGCGCTTGATCGTACGTTTGCAGTCTTTCGTAGCAGGTGCTCGGGGGGCCATTTGTGAACTGTGGGAAGAAGTCGTTTCTGGTTTGATTCAACTGAGCTTCCAATATTGCGAGCTTGAGAGCGAGGTTGGCTCCCATTCCTTTGCTTTTAGCCCTTCCGCACATCCCTTTGTTCGTGCGCCATGCTTTCCTTAGCCCCGTCTTCTCGTTGAAGAATACACGGTGCGTTTCCCATTCTATAGCCGGCTGAGCTCCAGCGTGTATTTTTTTGCTCGAGCCGGTAGCAAGATTGAGCTTGATTTTAAGTTTTTTGTCTCGTTTCTTTTTAGCGTACCATTCTAGGGCTTTAAGGTGGCTGGCCCATAGGTTAAGAAGGTGCAGGTGTGGCGCGGGTGCGTCTGCTCGCCCTCTGTACTCTTCTCTTGCGCTGTTCATGGCCAACTTTATTCTTCGTGTGAGGTCTTCTAGGCTGCTTTCTCCTAGCAGCGTTCGGAACCTACCCCATCTAATAAAGGAAACCTTCTTTTTTGGGACGCACGTTGATGCGCAATTTGATACTGATAGGAAGGTGGTCGCCAGCGTTGTAGGCGTTACCGCAAAAATAACGAAATACATTACTCGTCTTGCAAAATAAAAGAACGCGTTACCGACCAACGGTACTTCAAAATAAAATGAACGGTTTACCGTTACCGGTACCGATAAAAAAGTAGGGCACGTTACTTTTGCGCAACTTTTTAGTTATAAATTGACGGTAACGGCTTTGTTTTTTTTTTTTTGTTTTTTTTTTGCGGCAGCGTTTTTCTACACCGCGACATATGACGTGGGAGTTGGAATTTTTTTAAAATAAAACATCTGGCATGGCGAAAAGACGGGCAAAGGTTTGAAGGTATGTAGAATAAGCGCAATATTTATTGACTTGGAGCCTATCCTTCGTTTCAGCTTACGTTCAGACGCACGCGACACTACGAGCTAATGGGGCCAATCAAGCAGTGTCGAAAGCTCAAGCCACTGGGCCTTTTCTTTTTATGATTGGTTTAGCGATGATAGAAGACATGCATAAACATGACGAACACCATAATGGTGTCCTTTTGATTCTGTCTGATTGGTTCAATGAGCTCGTGCTTCGGCTGCGTTTGAACTTCGGGTAAAACGAAGAATAGAAAAAAAAAGAGAGTTAAGTGCACTTTTTTCAGGTAACGTGACTAAGTTGCCCGTTACTTGAAATAAATAACGTACGTACGCTACCTGTTACTGCTTTGAAAACGTAACGAGTACGTTACTACGTTACCGAAAAAAAGAAAAAAACATGTTACCGTAAAAGCCGTTACTTCTAGCGCGTTACCGCCAACACTGGCGGTCGCTTTCCATTGTGTCCGGCTTGGTGTGCTAGGTCAGCCTCAGGTTCTTCACTGTCAATGTTAAATCCGGTGTTGTATCCGCTGCAGAGCAATGAAGCCAGGAAGACAAGACGCACTCCTCAGCATTCCGGAAGACATACGACCTGAGATATATAACGACTGTAAAACTCCCAGTCAAGAAAATCCAAACAGGATCAAGATCCTGGACTCCTACTCGCCTACCTTAAGGCGGTGAACTTTACACTCACCTAAGCCCCCACCCTTTCAATAATAATAATATTTACTATTAATACACGTTGTGTTATTATTATTATTAATAATGTTACTAGTAAAATAATTGGTATTGTTAATATCATTATTATTATCAATGTCACTGAAACATACCAGGGTGAATTCCAATGGTTCTTACTGAACTCTATAATAAACACTGGTTGATTGATTAGTGATAGTGAGTCTTGTTGGTCAAGAATTGGTGACAGGTACGAATCGCCTACTTTCGCAAATAGTGCGAATATTCGTTTCTCTTCTAAATAATAAGCTTCGAACGTACCTTGAGAAGCCCGACTTGGTGACCTTCCCGAGAAGGACTTCAGTTCGATTACCTGTTTTAAAAGTTCCACAACCCGTCTACCGGTCCAGCTAGCAATTTCACGGACTCAATTGTTGTTGTGATCAGTTCGGCCACCAGTTTGGCGACTTAATGTTTATTTTTCAGTTGGTCCAGTTTGTTTTTTAGTTGAGCAGTTTTGACAGTTAAGCCGCCAGTTTGGTGAGTTCCCTTCCTCAGTTTTTCCATTTTGATTTTCATGTTTTCTGGTTTCAGAACATTGATTTAAACTTAAGCCAGTTCAATAGCAGTGCAATATCGTAGAATGTTTTGCGAGTTGATGATATATGCTTAAATAAAAGTAAAACAGCGAGAAAAAAACCGAGGACAAGAAGACGCAATGTACAAACAGAGCGCTGACTCTTAACTGATTTATTGAGAAAAAACACATAAATTAATTCAAATTCAAATTCGTTTATTTTTGCCACAAACGGTACATTTGTGACAGGGCGCTGGAAAAAAAAGCTGCAGGTCTGCAGCTTGACGAGTCCCAGCGCCCCAGAACAAGGTAAGAGCGGCACCGGCACATACAGTCA